>NW_010182004.1:47416-130471 GCF_000695765.1 Mesitornis unicolor
CTGCTGCACTAGGATATGATGCTATTATGTTGAGAATATTTATTCCTATTGGGATAATTAATGGAAGAGTAGCTACCATGAAGATATATTGTAAAAAGGGATAGAGAAGCCTGAGTGTCCTCAAAAGTAATTAGCAAAATAAAATTAAGGTTTTATTCACAAACCCCTTAAGAAAAACATTTACCTAGAAGGAAAGTAAAATGTTCTTCATTTTGTGCTGAGTCTTCAGATCTGTTTATAATCAACGTCTGAAAACACGGGGCTCCTGGATGCTGAGATGTGCCTGTATTTTCAACCGTCAGTGCCTCGCAGCTTGTGTAGTCATTTGTCTTTGTAAGAAGTGTACATAAATACTATTACTCTGAGTTTTATTGTTTATCTGGCATTCATTTTATGCAGGTGCAAATGCCTGCAATGCTGTAGAAATCAAGCATACGTACTTCGGCGCTTTATACTGGTTAACTATCTTAGGGGCTTGTATGTCTGTACTAAACACATAAGCACCTCAGTCTGTTCAGGATTTTTCTCCAAACAGCTCAAGGAGGTAGGAAGTATTGTTATATCTAGTTTTATATTTGGGGAGCTAAAGCAACCAGGGTAGGGACACACAAAGACCTTTCACTGAAATCACTGGAATTCACGCAATCCCATATGTGTGAGTAACTGAGCTTAGATATTTTGCCCCAAACCACTGGAGATGTCAAGAAACAGAAAGAGGGATTCCCAGTCCTAAACCGGAAGATTAAATTTTTTCCCTGTAAGCAAAATACCTGGCCCCAAACTGCCTCTATTCTCATTTGTGTGAACTTTATCAAAGTGCGGCTTTCCAGGTTCATGGCAGAGCTACAGGGCTCTCACATTCCCAAATAAACAACGTTCATTTAGTGCTGCTGTTACTAACACCCAATGTGAGGAGACTCAGAACTTACTTTTCCAGTTCTTCCAAGGTCTTATGGCTTTTTCTGCACTTAAGTTGCAGAATCTGGCTAAATACAGCACTTCAGACTTAATTAGGTTACTGGAAACTCCCTGGTGCATGTTCCCATGTGAAAGATCTGGGTAAGTAAGGACAACAGCTCAGGAAAAGAGATATTCTGTTTTCAGGTATTGTGGTGGGCTTTGCCCCCAACCCGTCCCAGTACAAGAATTGTTATGCACCACTAACCCTTCTGGAGTGAGGGACACTCTCTCACAAGTCTCCATTGGAAAAGGACATGATGTTTCAATCTAGAAGCCCTGGGCTAAGGAATATGGGGTACCTTTCTTCTCAATATGGTGGCAACAGGATATCACCTTTCCTACCTTCCTAGTCAATCCCCTAAGCACCAGGCTATATACTGGCATTTACAGAATGAGGTGATTTGACCAATCACCTAGGTACTGTCAGCTGAAATTTCTAAAAGAGGTTACTTCTATATAAAGACAGGTTACAGGTCATATATCAGAACAGGCTACCTTGTCCAGTAGACAACATTTTTTTGCCAGCAGCTGAGCAAATGGAGAACTGTGCTTGAAATGCTATCAGATGGAGGATCCATAAGGAGACTTCTGCAAGAGTTGCACAAGCCTCAGGCTCAGTGTGAACACAATCTTTTTGACCAGGAATGGATGGATATGGGCAGGCAAAGAAAACTTTGTCATGAGTTAGAAAAAAAATTGTTTACTATACGATATTTGAGTAAATAAATTAATGATGTAAAATGTAGTCTAAAGGACTAGTAAATGATCATTTGGGTGATACGTCAGGTTTTACCCCAGAATATAAAAGTACAGGAATCTATAATCTGTATCAGATCAAAAGTCCACTGAACTTGGTGTCCTGCCTCTGATGGATCTCATAGAAATGCATGTGGAAATGAACCACATTCCCTGTGATGTCTTCCTAGATTCGAGGACATTTCTTTTCTGGCTATGTTGAGAGACAGGGTATAATGATGTCTCTGATGGACTTTTCCTTCATGAATTTGTCTCATCACCTTTTTAATTCACTTACCATTTCGTTTCCAGAGCACCTGTGATGAGGATTTCCACAGTTTAACTGTGAATGGAAAATGTAATTAGTTTTGATTGTTTAAAACTAGTTTCAAGGGAATTGTGTTTAATGTCATCTAGATTTGTATATTATAAGAAACAATGAATAAACATTTTCTATTCACTTTCTCTGTGTCAGTCATAATTTTATCTACCTTTAGCATGTGAAGGAGTAAAGTTCAGAATGGATTTCTGTTCTTCTTTCCTTCTTTCTGCTGTGCTATAATACGAGTGTCTCTGATTTCCAGTGTTCAACAGTCTGAAGAACAATCCGAGCTGGACTAGACTGCTATCTGGAACTCCTCTGCAGATGGCCACCATCAATGTGCAGGCTAAGTGATCATATAGAGTGAGTCCTATTGAATCTGTAGAATTGGTCTCACTGGTCATGGACAGAAGGAATGCCCAAAGCACATATCCTAAATACCTCAGATCCACTGGACTTTAGGTGCAGGCTCAAATTGTACACAGATAATATCCAGCATATCTCAAATTCTTCTGACTTAAAGCAAGTGTAGCATAGGTTTGAAACTTCTCCAGATTGAGACACTCACCCTGAAAGTGCCCACATGTGTTTTATATATATAGAACCTGAACATGCAGCCTCCTGTAAGTGACAGGGAAATGTTTCATGTTACATGTTATAGGTAGTCATCTCTTTTCTCTGCTTAACTAGGTATCAGGCTTCAGTCCAACAAGTTGCAAACAAAGGTGGTCAATGTCCACTACGCATGGTAAGCAGAGTTTCATTTAGTAGCATTGCCATAATCCCAAAGTGCTCTGTAACTTCAGGATGAGATATGTCAACCCGTATACTCCACATACCAAGTCCATTTCATTGTTCCCTTTCCCTGCACCCTCCTCTTGGTGTCACCATCACAAGTGTGTGCAGCACAGTGTGATGATTTTTCTTCTAGGGCAGGTGAGCTTTGGTACATGAGGCCACAAAGAAAGATTTCATGATGTTGCAGGTAAGGTGTTGACTTCTACCAGAACTCTATTATCAAATGGTCCCTGATGGATAACACATGCCCTAGAAGGCAGCTCAGTGCTACAATTCTTCCTCTATCATGTTGCCCTGATTATACAATTTTCTCAGTTACCTTTATGTGAATTTATCTGTGGAATATCACACTTGAATATCTGAGAAAACTGATGAGTTTGGAAATGGGGGTGTAAAAGCAAAACTGCAGTGTTAGGAGCCATTCTTGCTTCCTGAAGTGGGGACAAGAAAATGCTTTAGGGTAGGAAATGTGAGGGAAAGGAAGGAGATGATGTTAGTCACTGGAGCATTTCTGTGTTAGTCATAAGTTAGTATGTCTGGGATCAGTCCAAGCTAATCTGGACAACTGTTGTGCAAGTGTCTATGTGAGAATGCATCACCCGAGAGTCCGTTTATGATCCAGAGAAAGAAAAATGCTCTTCCAGGATGAATCAGATAAATCACACCTTAAAAAGTGTCTACTTCATACATGGAAAACCTGGGTTTAGTCCCTGCTTCTACCGGAGGTAATTTGGCTAACACCTCCCTATTTGACCCATCAAAAGCCCTCCTGCCACACACTTTTCTGCTCTCTCTTCATGTAGAAATATAACCTCAGCGGTACCCACCATGTCTGGTCTTCTGGGAGACTGTTGTCTGTCCTCACCTTTGTGCCTTTCCAGTTTTAGACAAAGAAATACTTTAATTCTAATTTCTTGGATCAGTCTGAAAAACGTAATTTGCCTTCTATAGTGTATCACATTTTTTCTTGTAATACATAATGAAATGATTACTGCATCTGCTCAGAAAGCAAACAGCCGAGGTTTTATGTCCTCTTTGGGAGGAGAGGATTCTAAACCACCTTTCCTCCATTTCACAGAAGCTCCTTAATCAGCAGACGTTCTCGAAGAGGAACTATCTCTATTTCTGAAGATTAGCACTGAACACTTCAGAACGAAGACATCCCCAAGCCATAAAGATCCCAGGAGCCTGACTCCTAGAGAGAGGACAGAAATTAGGTGACGGACCCATCTTTTACATCTTTTTAGTTACAGGATAACTTTTCTGTAGAGTAGAACTGTTGCTATTAGTGTATATATGTATTTAGAGAGAATAATCTTTACCCCATTAGACAGTTACTCTAAGTTAGGTATGGGTACCTGAGCTCACAACAACCATACACCGCAGAGGTGTTTTGGTGCATGAAGTTGCATTAATAGCTCTGTTTTTTTCCTAACGCACCATGAAAGTGTTAATTACTGTGTAGTTACTTGGCCAGTCTGGTGGTTTAATACAGACTTATTAGTAAGCTAAATGAAAGGGTCTTCTTCATCAGCTACAATTCCAGTTGTACGATTTCAGCATGGTCATCTATAAACCACACAGAGCATCTGTCACTTCTTCCTCCTAACAGGCTACATATCCACTTCAGTGTAAAAAAATGTAAAGGTAAAAGATTGAAAATGGACATTGTTCAGGCTTTTGATAGGAAGAGAGTTTATGATGTCAAGACACATTATTGCAATTTCCAGCCATGCAGTGGTAAGTGTTCTTGACTCATTCCTCTCTGATGGAATATCCTCCTCTGGAAAGTGGAGATCTCACAACATTCTCACAATGTTGGCTTAAAGTATTCCCATTGATTTGACTCCAATTTTCTAGAAAAGAATTGTTTTTAAGACTATGGCTTAATGATAAGCACAAATCAATCTAGTCTAAGTCCATGCAACTAATCAAGGGAGCAATTCCTCCAGAATAAATTCTGGAGCCACTCTCCTGTTCCTTTTTCTTAACATGAATTGGCAATCATGTGCCTGAGTCAGGTGGATCAGAACAGCACTGGATGAAAACTGTGGGGGTTTTTAAAATCTCACATTCAGAAAAACTATTTTCCTGATATCCTGATTCTGATATTTTAGGAGCTTTGTGATGCCACAATGGAGACTGTTGAGAGCTGGTGATTAGCATGGAATCTTCCCTTTGAAAACAGCCTTAAATTCACTATGAAAATAAACCCATTTTCTAGGACAGTGAAGCTTGTCCTAGCTCTGCATACATCTGGCAGAGATACTTCACTGGGACTTAACTCCATTGTTTGGGTCTATGATGCACAGAGTGCACCCCAGACACATGGACATACGTGGCTTCTATTGTCCAGACAAAACCATAATAGTAGATACTAGGAGTATCCAGTAGTAGATGTTTCTAGTTTCTATGGGCCACACACCTCTAGGTCTTGTCATCCAAGAGCACCACACCCTTGGAAAATAGGGTGAGGATTCGTCTCCTTTACAGCATAGAAATATAAATCTGGGGTATTCACTAGAGTGCCTCTGTGTAATTAGTGGACAAAATAAGCTTCCTAGGTTGCTATAGGTTTCATCTTAACTCAGGTGTCTCAAATAGGCCATGCGAATCAAACTAAAGAATCAGACTGCACACAGCTACCAAGTATATTTTCTGCCTTTTATCTGCACTACTGTGGAGGAAAAAACCTGGCCCCACGGTGCTCAGATTGGTAGAAGCTTTTAGGATTCAATCTGCTGCATAAAGAAAGAGAGAGAGGAAGAAAACAGTTGGTTTTATATGGTATTACGTACATTTGCCTCCATTTTCATATTGATTGTATATATAAAAAAGGGGAAAAGTAAATAAACATGAGGAGGATAATGTCCCAAATTTAGTTTTATCACAAGTGCCTCCTGCTGGGATTTGAGAACAAAACCTTCCCTTGAGGGGACAGAATAATATCATTTTAGTTATGGCCATATTCTTCATTTGGAACCTCCTCATCAGCATGTCAATGCATGTTATTCACTGCTTCGAGAGACAATAAAATCAAAGGGCCCATCTTTTGAAAGAAACACGCATGTTACCAACGTTTACACTACAGAGATCTTGGCCTTTAATAAAATCTACATCCAGTAGCGAAATTATCAAATGGAGTTGTGCTCATTTTCTTTACACGCAATGAAGGGGCACAATATATCTTTACCAGCAGCTGGGAAATTAATGCTACAACTAAAATGACATTCCGCGTCTCAATGAATGATTTCCTGTGGGGTTCGGATAGTGGCTGTGACGAGAAGAGGTGTGATAATGGATCTAGGTCCATAATGCATTTATCCCCAGGTGCACTTGCTCAATCTGTTCCTTGTGCAGCTTTTTGGGGCTTAGTAGGACTTTGAGAGTTTTATTTTGCTGCATTGAGGCAAATGGTTATGATTCACTTTTAAAACTCTAGGAAGGGGAAGGTTTCTGTGCTTGTGAGATTGTGTGGAATGAGATTGGGCTTCTTCGCCACAGGGCTTCTCAGAAAGGAAAGAATTGAGATTTTTTCAACAGTGGTGCAAAACAGAGTTTTTGTATTTAAGATGGGCAAACTGAGGCACACCATAGTAAATCTTTGCAGGCAGAGGCAGTTTGCTAAAATCCAGCCTCTTTCTTGGGCCATCCCTCTCTCATGAGGAGAGCAAAACTGCAGGAAGCACATATTTTACAGCTCAAGCGCAATTTCTAAGCATGCTCTGTATTAAGGTTTGCCTGTATTAATAATTGAAAAAGGGCTAATACATGATTAATAAATATTATAAGTGTGTAACAGGCTCAAGTAACATTTCTCAAAGAGGACAGTAAGAGCTCCAGTGGATCTTTTAGGTCGTGGGTTGTATGTCAGGAGTTTGTTTCCCTATTAGACTATTCAGTAATCTGAAGTACTTTTGAAAACAACTCCTTAAAAATAGAATTATAATACAAGGGATTTGTCCTCTGTGATGAAGGAAAATATGCTAGGAGACGGAACAATGTCTTGAAATGAAATATAGAGAACCTTAATCAAACATATCAGGCTGGTGAAATATTATAAATTGAAGATCACGATGGGGGGAAAAAACCCAAACCGTATTATGGCTTATACTGCTTTTCTTAAAGGGAAAACAAACAAACAAACAACCTGTTGTGCTTTACATCTCATTTAAGGAAGATGATGGGGCGGCCACCTGATTATTTATCTCTGCAGTATTATTAGTAAATAATGTCACTACATTATTATCACAAGTGCATATTCATTAGATATCTCTATTGCAAAACAATTCCTATATTCTATTATCAGTATTAGTGCTATTGTACCTCTGAAAGCTGAGAGTGAAATTTCTGGGCGGAGGGAGCTTAGGTTTTTCTGGAATGTCCTGCATAGGAGCACAACTACCCATTGGCTTGAAAAACTGCACAGTTCACATCAAAGTAATGGGAGGAGAAAACACAACCCCACTGGTGCGCTGTGTAACATCTACTTTTGGGTTGGTACTGCACTGAGTGGTGTACAGCCATGGGTCTGACACATCCAACCTGCAGTCCCAGTGCTGGAGATGGAGAGTTCTAGAGCTGGTGGCATGGAGAAGTCACCCATTGCCCCATTAGATGCCTTGGTCCCTGCATGAGCTGACTCACTTGGCAGTGAAGACTTCTCTCCCCTGTCTCAAAATCCACCCATGGTCCATGCACTTCCCCACCTGCCCGGGAGAAGGCTTTGAGAAGCTGTTTGGGGAGGTGGGGACAGATTGAACTGCTAAAATTAAAGACTTCCTACCTCCTGAAATGCCATGGGACTGCTTGGAAAAATATTGTAAGAAGGCAATATATAGCACAGTTCCCTGTTGCTGGAAGTACGGGCTGAGCCTCTCTCCGGAAGTCTGAGTAACTCCAAAAATGCAGGGAAGGGTTCAGCTTCTGCTTCAGCTTAAAAGAAAGAAAGAAATTGTTTTATGGGGAAAAAAAGCTGCAATTATCCAAACCATACAACTTTCCAAATCCAGCGCACTTAAGCTACTTTTTTTCCCACTCCATGAGCAAAACGAATGCTGCAAGCAGTCACAGTGCTAATGGCTTTTTTTTTCTTGTTTTCATTTTTTTTTTAATTGTTTTTCAGTTGCTTCCCCTTGCTCCCCTAACTGATGGCAGAACTGCAGAGACTTCAGGAGCCTCTTCATGCTATCACTTCACAGGCTGGAAGGTGACAGCTTCGCCAGGGACTAATGCAGGCCGACATAATTGAATGTGGCCTGCAGCAAAGCAGCTGCCTGGAGCCACTGTTGATTGTAGCTGTCATCAGGTGGAGTTTGCTGCAGTAAAATACAGGCCGGAGGAATGCGGCTCTCGCATGCAGCGCTGCGGTGATAGCTTATTTACTCTTACCCCGCCACGACAGTTTTGTAGTTAATAATTGCCAGGATTGCACTGTTGAGTGAGCACAGATGCTCAAGGTCTGAATCATCAATAATTTTCCCAGTAACCTGGTCTTCGGAAACTAGATAATAGCCCTAATCTTCCCATTTTCTGGGTGGGTATTATGTGTTTCAGCATGTTATCTTTTTTTTTTTTTTAATGGAGAATCTTAAATGATTTTAAAGATATTTCCTACGCCGGTTTATTTAACTGTCACAGGATGTGGGAGAAATATAATCTGCTAAATTAGGCATGAAAAACTGTACACAAGGAGAAGGCTCCCTGATTTCTGCCTTGAAAAAGAAGTGACTTTAATTACAAATTCAGATAAAGAAGCAATCACATCTTCCATTTATACAGCTTTTTTCATTTCAAAGGATCTCGCCACAGTGAACAAGCAATAGGTTTAATCTTTTCTCCTTTATTTGGAGACTGTGAAGTGTAGAAGCAGTATGAGAATATTTCATATGAACAAGACTATGGGATCTCTCCCCTGGATGCAGCAAGTAATGTATATCTCAGATAACACTCATCTTTGCTAGCTAAATCCTGCCTAAACTCTTACTGGAAACCTATGCAAGCCCCAGGATAAACTTGATCTGTTTTTTTGACTGCTACTATTCATAAGCTATTTATCACACATTATAAAATGTGTATACTATCTTTAAGTTTAGTATACTATATACAGTATATGCAGTACTCTATACAATATAATATATATTTAGTATGTTTAGGATACCATGCTTAAATTCAAATCTAAAATACAAACTTTGGTCTGCATTAAAATATGTACAGACTGAGGAAGAAGATTCTGTAGCTCTCAAATTATTTTGTAGTTGTGCTCATAACATATTGCTCTAGTTAAGCTTAAGAAGTGTCATTTTACTTTAAATACTTGTCATTTGCATTTTAAAAAGAAATCATATTGGTGTCACTGGCTTTTAGACACCCAGTGCTTTCCCCATCAGTTGGCAACTAAGGAGGTGCAGAGCTGCAGGTACATCAAAGAACTCAAAGTGAGTTGATTAAAAAAAAATGTAGAAGAAGGGTTATCAGAGAAAAAATATGAAAAGAAGAATTGTCAGGCTGTACCTGCTGGATATTTTTATCTGGTTGCTTTGCTCTTTGTACCTGCTTGGCTTCCTAGCAGATTAGCTTGCTGGAGAAGAGGGCAAGCAGGTTGGCTACTTCTGCATTACAACATTGTCCCTTGCTGAGACACAGAAGTGGTGCATCTCTTCAGATGTCTTCATGAGGTTCTGCCCAGCCTGTGGCACCAGGACCAACCCAATTGCAGGCTCAGGAAGTCCCCAAAGGCTCTACAAACTGAAATTTAACTTGAGCAGAATTCTTTTCCTGAGCAGCTTTTTCAGCCTTATTCGGGTTTTGATTACTTCGTTTTTTCACCCAGCTGAATTATGGTGGGAGTAAGAGAGAAGACAATCAGGCCTGGTACTGCAGTGGTTAATCCTCTTGATTCTAGTTTCCACCCAGTATTACATTATGGGTGCTCTTTTGATTTGCTGCTAAAGGAACTGGCAGCAACATTTTGTCCTTTGTCTTGATTCTGAACTTCTCTTACACGGCTGTAAATTAAGAATAATTCTGCTATGAAATTGGTGTACAATAAGAAATTTATCCATCCTGTTTTTACCATCTGTGAACCTCCTGAATGAAAGCTGTGGGACCGACTCTGCTTGTCCTTACGGTGGTTTCACAGCGATGTAACTTTAATGACTTGAGCAGAGTTACTGCTGATAGATACCCTCACGAGTAATCAAAAGCAGAACTGATAGCTCTTATCCAGGGTTTTTCTACCACAGACAGAAACAAAAGGTATTTCTTTCCAAACCTCAGTTACTTAGTCGGTTGCGAAATATTTCTTCCTTTCCTTGATAGAAGTGGATCTTCTGTTTATGAAAAGCAAGTATTAATTATACAAGGTTTAGCCACAAACATCTGTTTTTCCTGCTTTTAAATAAACATATCCCTTCAGCTGGTACCGAGCATTCTCGGGGAATGAAAAAGATGCACTGCAAAATATCACTGTGGGTTAGCACAAGTGGTCTGATCATCTTGTCAGGGATGACTCTGTACCTTACTCAAAACACGAACAAGCAATATTCTCATAAACAGTAAAAAAATGTATTTTTAGTAGAGGATCATGATGTCGGCTCAGCTGTCTGCTTGTATTTAGATTTTGGGAGCTTGCAAGAGGATTAAAACCACTTGTTTCTTTTCTTTCTTTCTTTCCTCCCCCCCCCTTTTTTTTTTAACTTGTCACTGCAATAAAGTTGGCTGTGGCTCTGGGGAGTCCTCTGTAAAGTACAATGCCCTGGGCTATGGGAGATGGAGCCCTCAATAACTGATATGAAAGGTCCTTAATTAAGCACTTAGCATTTCAAGGCAGTTATCACGGCTAGCCCACAGACCGAGCTGGCAGTCCGTCACCACCGATAGGCCACCTAGATGACTAACGTGAGTTGAGTCGAGTCTTTTGTACTTTAGGCGAGGAGCCCCGAGGCACAGGCTGATCTGGTGACCCTCCCAGATCCACTTTCTCTGCCGGAAGGAACTGGATATCGGATGTGACAACACTGCAGACGGGGGAACGTAGAGGTTTGGTTTTTTTTCTTTTCCCCCCTGAAGAGCAGGGATTGAGGAGAAAGTTAGAGTGACAGTGGCACTTTCTTGGCTTTGTGCATTGGTATGAATATGACCAAACCAAATGAATGAATAATTATGAATGTATTATGAAAACAGAAGGGAAAACCCTGTTGCTGTGGTGCATTCAATTATTATACCGATTACATATGGCCATTGGGAAGTTAACCAGGGAAGAGACTGCTCGTCCCCCCAGTACTGATCTCCTTCCCGTTCTCTTTGTAATCCTCTGGACATGAGAGCATAAATGTTTCAGAGGAAGTTTATCTTTATATTAAGGAGAGGGGGAAGACTTTTGTGGCATTAAAATGGAAAGGGTTAATGGAATGAACTATAGATTAAATTGTAAAGCAATCAAAGAAAACCAAACACTTTATAGCAGACAACCATCTTCTGGTGTTTGGGTCTGTGTCAAGCCATGGATGTGGAAAATTAAAGCCATACTGAGAAGGGAAATGAACCATGTCTAATACATCCCCAGCAATAAAATGTTTTCACTAGGACTGTAAAACTGTGGCTTACATTAGGAAAAAGAAAATCAAACTATATGTCAATTCCACATCATGGGACATGAAGTGTCCACAAAAATTTATATTACTATTTAGAAGTGTTTCATTCTGGTGTTTTATTGTGATTGGATGCGCCCTTCTCAGTATCTTTTGACTGGTATGAAAATGATTTGAACTACTTTTTTAGCATTTATTTTACATCTATTACCTGTTCTATTACTTTTTATTATTTTATTGTGCTTGTGTAGAGGATTTTGCACAGTTTTCATTATAATGTAACATTAAGTCAATTTATTTGTGTATTACACGCTGTATAATTGCACCTTTTTTTGTGGAACAATTTGGATTTCATTATCCAACAAATCAGCAGTGTTACATTTTGAAAAGCTCTTGTTAGAAATCAAGTGCATTTTCCAACTAAAACAACAGAGGTCAAGTTTGCACCAAAAAGGGAGCAGAAGATTTCTTGCCTAAAAGACTTGCAGAGATGAGGGAGGTCATGGTGGAAACAAAAATACTAATTTCTTTGAGAAAATATTTAATTACTAAGGTCCAGATCAATGGAGATCAATATTTGTAGGAAAGGGAATAGTACAGAGCAAGGTGGTCTGACATGGAACAGGTTTGAAAGGGAATAGGTCAAGGCAAAACCAAATGGGTGCAGGAACATGTCAAATGTTAGAGCATTTCTTTTTAATATTATTCTGTATCATCCTGTTCCTTAATTTACAAGTGCCATAAAGAGTATAACTAACATAGGCAAGACGAAGTGTACATCTGTTTGTGCAGATCTGTTTTGCTATCATTTATCAGGCTTAAACCTTTCATAAGAGGTGACAGAACAGCCAAAGCACCTCTCTCAAAGGTGAACTGACAGCCCCTCTCAAAAAGAAATGCAAACCATTTTCAATAACACACAAAGAATGAGAATAGATGCGAAGATACGAACCTTCACCTTTTTTTAATCTGCCAAAACTTCTACCTGGATCCCTCAGTTATTTTCTGGTAGTTATTGCAACTTCACTCAGAGAAGTTAAAATTAATTAATGAGCAAATAAATTAACAGGTTGTACCCTGAAATCATAATATTACGAGGAAACCTTTCCACTTTTAGATCTCCTAAGTCATTCAACCATCCTTTTGTGACATAGTGGGACCATCAGTTTTCAGAGGACTTCAATTTCAACCCCTCTTTTTCTTTTCTGTTTAGCAGGTGCTTTTTATTGAAGATTTTGGGTTTACAGGCAGGGATTTTTGTGTGTGTGTGTCTGTACAGTGTTGGGCACCACTGATCTACAGGATCACTTGAACTTCCATGAGCAGTGAGCCCTCCAGGTCTTCCAGAAATGAGGGAAACAATGGAAATAACCTGCTTTTAGTGCCTTAAATGTTGCAGCTTTTATGTAGAATTGAAGTCCCTTGACCTGAAATGGATGCAGAAAATGGGAAAGGGAAAGGTATTGGAACTCATATTGGAACTATTTTACTGTTGATAGATTTATTCCTCTGAAATATTGTTCTGACAGACGTTATGCTCTCTACTGAAATTCCTTAAGGAAGATGTGAGCAAAAGCAAAACAGATTTGGATGGTTTTTCAAATGTAACACTTTTTCAACAAATTGTCAAGTTCACTCTTGAGCTGTGGTCTCAAGTCTTCACCTGCTTCATGGTAGCAGTTGAATCAGAAAAAAAAAAAGAAGCTGAATATTTCAATTACTGATAACACCTTTTACCTCAGTCCTTTAATTTTCTTCTCCATCACAATAGGCTCAGAAGCTCTACTACAGAAAGCCTTGTTTACTTCAGCCTCCCTCCCCAACCACACATCAAATCAGTGTATTTCAACACCTCTCAAAGGTTAAACAAAGGACTGAGGATTACAGCAGAAAAACTTAGAGTGACTGCTCAACAATAAATATTTTTTTCATTTCAAATGTCTGTAATTCAGGCCTGGACTGTTTTGAGTGTGCATATATACTGTAGGTTTGAATGCTTTACTATTCAATGCTCCAATATTAAAAGCATCACATCTTTAACACTCCAAATTTTGGAGTTGATTTGAGCAGCTAAACAGATGGACTTTTTCACATTTCATGAGACTGAAAATGGAGTTTCTCCCCCTTTCTTTAATGTTTTGCTTTATTTCCAGTGAGTATTAACATGGGCTGAGATGAACTCAACAGCATACACAAGAAACATGTTCCATACCAGATTCTAGTATGGTGCTAATATATGTTTGTACTTGGGTGTGAAAAAAATACCCAGCTCCTGTTTCCAGACAGAGGTCAGTGAAAAACTTTGCTTTCTTCTAGTAGACAGTCACATACAGTAATCAGTGGAGTAATGAACTCCATCACTTCAAAACACATCATCAGAAACAAAGTTGAGCAGCTGAGTGGGTGATGATGTGAAGTGTTTTGTCTCAGTTCCTCAGTTTTCCACAGACTTACTGAGTGAATCATTTAAGCCATTGAAAGCCAAAGCTTCAAAAGATTTTTAGATATTTAACAATCAATAACCCTGAGGATTTTGGCTTTTTATTTTCCTTAGCACAATTTCCACATGTAAAAGGGTAATGGAGCTTTTCTGTGATTGCTGTTGAATAACCATAAAATTTGAAGTTCAACTGTGATCCTAAAGAATGTGAAGCCTTCTTTTTTTTTTTTTTGTGAGGACAAGGCCTGAACAAGTATCACTTCCATTCAGTAGCAAATTGCCTATGTCCAGACAGAGTGATAAAAACATGCTAGCATACCAGTTCTCAGGAAGATCTCTTCTAAATGAAAAAGACAGACATGGCAGCATGCTACATGCAAAAAGGAAATTGCTGCAAAATGAATGATTGTTTTTATCTTTAACTAAGTCAAATTCTGTGACAAAATCTTGCTTCTGTTCATTTTATAGCAAACACTCCCTAAGTCCCATAGAAGGTTTAATTGATTCTGATCAATAGGAACAACCCGGAACCTCAGAAGAGAGCTGAAATTTTGCCAAAAATGCTATAGAAAAGGAGGATCAGAGTCAGTATTTTCCGTACAGAATGGATAATCTAGCAGCTAAGCATCTACATAATTTCCAGAATGTTTAACTTTAGGCACTCAGATTGAAAATATTTACTTTAGTATTAATGGCAAACTATTAAAGCTTTGCAGTTAATGATTTGCTTTTATGATTGTTTTTAATCAAATAGAGGTAACATTTAGTAAAGAGACTACACAAAAAAATATAAAAATATTACAACAATATATATAAAGGAATTTCTTGTATATTTTTATCTGACATATGGATTTATTTTAATTTTTTAAAATTTTACTATTATTACTTATAAGAACTTAAAATGCTAGTACTTTGTAGCAAAGCAAGTAGGACTAATTAAATGTGTATCTATACATTTTTATATCTATAAATTAAATGTATACTTTACAACAGTTTGGATGAAATTTCTGTCTTTTGCAACATACCTGATATTACAATCTCCAATTCTGAAACCTTTTTCTTAATTAAAACACTAATGCTACCATCCACAGAAGAACCATAGGTGACAAGGATGAGTTCAGAATATTGGACAGCAAAGGACCAGATAGATGTTCAATCTCCTGAAGAAATGGGCAATCATATACTAAGAGTCTCACTTAGAAGAAACCACAGCATCAGCTATGCACCCTATCCTACACTATTGCCCATAAGGCACTTCCTCATACCTTATTGCAAATAGGAGGTATTTGTTACAGAGATTGCTGTGCATGACCAAACTTTTCAGATGTAATATGACAAAGTGAACAGGAGAGACAAAGAACATTACTAAAAGCCAATAACTCTACAATAGCAGGTATTTTGTTCATTAAAATTGAGATAATCTTAGGAAGCATGACATGCCCCGTGCTAAAAAAAGACGCTTCGCCCCTGCCTGCATATAATATAGCATAGAATAGAATAAAACTAAAAATGAAAATTTTTCCAGTGTGACAAATGTGAAAAATTGTCTTAGCATTCCAATTATAAGAATAAGTTTTAACCTGAACCTCTAAATGGGAGTCATAAACAAGGCTCACCATGATGAAATGAGAAGAGGAGGTGCCGTGCCTAATTCCTTTCTCCAGCAGTGCACAGAAATGTGAAAATACCTAAAGCCGACAAAAATGGGCTTTTCTCAATTGCTGTGAAAGTAGCAATTCTGTCATATAACAGCTTCCAGAAAGTGCAGCCTCCTTTATCTTTTAGTAATCTTGGTTCATGAAGTATTCCTGTTGATTTCTCCACACCTTGAGTAAGTATTTATGACCATAAATACTCAGACTCTTTAATGGGCATTTGTACTAGATGCAGTGGAGCTACCCCAGAGATCACCCATTATCTTTACCAGTACTTTTTCTCCCATGTTCATCCATTTCTGCTCTATATTTATCTCAGAAAAGCATCTTGAGTCCCAAAGAAGTGTTTGATAATAAGAATTCATAAGCAATGACTTATGCATAAGCAACGACCTATTTACATGCAATTGATTCTGTGGGGAGAAGGAAACTGAACCTAAGATGACAAACTGCACGACACATTGAAGACCCATTTAATTTACATATCTAATCTAGGGATGGATTCTGCACACTGAAATTAAATTTGTCGCCTCTTTACTGCCTATTCTCCCCTTCTAGGAAACAATTGTTATTGAAAAGTCCTTAACTGGGCACTCCTGATCCAGTAAATCAGTAGAACCTTTGTTCCTATGGCTCCTTCACCTTTTCCCTGGGCAGGTCATCTTCAGTGGAGTAGGATTTTATTGGTATTTCTGTGTTAAAAAAATAACGTATATGAAAACATGTTTCCAAGTGAAAATGAGAGTTGGAGGTTAGGCTGGGTGTACTGCACTGTCTGTGGTTAGAAGTTCAGATGCGCCTGTAGCAGCAACAAAATCAACAAACCCCATTTTTCTTCTGCCCCATATTCCCTAGTTTCTCATTAGTTCGTTACAAGTGTTGCTGCAGGTGAAGAAGAAAAAAAGCCCAAAACTGCTATGACAAATGAAATTAATGTAGTGAAGGCTCAAATAAAGAAGTAGGTTTTTCTTGATGCAAGGTTTTATAATTATAATTATTTTATTTTATTGTTTGCTGGGGAGAGCCAGAGTTTCGAACAGTACTGGCACGTAGCTATTTCCTCTCTTGTGAGAAAGATGGGAGATGACATGTCAGTGCAATTCTTTGTCAGAAATATACATCTGCATGAAGAGAGTAGAGTTAAAAATTTAATCTGCAAAGCTATTTAGAGAGTGGATAGGCCTTGACAGGCCTCCCAAATGTATTAAAAGAACAAGAACAGCAGAGTTATGGAAAAAAAAAGCTGTTGCAAGCAAACAGAATGAAACTAAGCTTTCTTGACAGAATCAGTTTGCCAAATGACTTTAAAATTGCACTATGTCTTGTAGTTTTTTCTTAAATAGATTTTAATTTAAATGTGTAAAGCAGAAGAAACTTGCTTAACTTCAGAGACCCGCACAGCTTTGCCTTAAAAAAGAGAAGAAAAAGACCCTCGCAGTGATGTTTAGTGAGGTCATGAGGCTGATGAAGGAAGGATGGATGGTGCTGAGGCTGAGCAGTGGCTCGGGACTCTGGAGAGCCAGCTTCAGTGCCTGCCTATACATAGCCTTTGTGTGTGACTTTATGCAAGTTATTTGATCTTCCTGGACCCAGTTTTGCAAGCATCTAAGCAATATCCTGAGATCTGGGTTCCTAGGTCACTGAAGTGCACATGGAAATGTTACTCTTTTTACCACATCTTCCCTGCCCGTGAAATGGAGACATGTTACTTTCTTTATTGGTCTTTTCTGCATATATAACAAGCCTTTGACTTAGGGTAGCTAAATTTAGATGGTAGTCATCTTGCCTAAATAAAATTGTATAAAAATTAGACATCTATTCTAAATCAGTCTTGACTTTTTCTGCAGTCAAGAGTCGGGCATCTCCAGAGACCAATGCGTTCTATTTTAGATATACCTATTAGAATAGGATGAATCACACTCCGCAAAGACCTTTCTTTCTCCATTGCCTGTAAAAGAAATGCTGATGACTGATGTAGGCTTTTACATGGCTAAACCCAGGAATCTTGTACATAGTTAAAGGCAATCCTATTGTCCATAACCACAGAGTACTCAACACAAGGAGGTTTCTAAGAGCCACGTTAAAGTAAACAATAAGAGAACAGTCACGTCTTAGATAACTGACAACTGGTTCTGTTCCCTTGAAGCCAAACTTGTACCTCCTACATTTATAACCCAGCACTGCAGAAACCTCTATACAGTTCTGGACATCGCATGCTTAATATCATCATATGGAGTTGCTGGCTGGAAAGGAGCCTTCAGGGCTGTCCCGAAGAAGGCTATTTTCCTCACGGTGTGGACAAAATAGAGGGCATTTCCAACAGATGTTGAGCTCCTTGGCTCCTCTTCCTGTGCTATTTACCTGCCTGACAGCATTACTTGAAGCATAAGATTTCAAGTACTGAGGAAAAAAGCACTTCACAGTTGTAATTAGAGCAACTCTGGCCACATGTAACTACTGACCATGAAAAATTAAGTCCATATGCTGCTGAATGACCTCAGAAGACCTTTCGTAGCATCTAGATTTACAGATTCTAAAGCAAAACTGTAATCGAACCTCATTCTCTCCATAATGGAAACTAAAGATCCAGAAATGTCCAAATAGGTTTTGAACTGGAGATTAAATATTTCACAGAATAACGCACTGCCATTATTTAGATAAATAGTCTCAACGATTGCTTAACTATGAAAAGTACATTTTCTGTTCCTTGTTTACTCCTTGTTGGTAGAACCCATTTTGACTCCTGCTCACATTAGAGGTGGCTGCATTTTGAGTTCTTGCAAGGAGCCAATTGAAAAAGTATTTCTGGTCACCTCTGTGAAAATATCTGTGCATGGGCAAATGTTTAGTTATCTGTCCTAGCAAACAGCTGATACTCAAAGGAAAGTAAAGGAAGCTGTTGTTCCAGTGGTTTTATTAAAATACTGCAAGAATAGAAGGCTGTGGAGTGAAACTGAAGTTCCACATCCACTAGTGTAGCAGTTTAAAATCAGATGACTGGAAAATGGCAAAAAATAATCAAAAAGTGATAAAATTTGTATGGAGTTTTCATAGTGTACTCATTAGTGCACAATATGACACAATCGAGTGACTTCCACTTCAAGTTTGAGTAAGCCTCTAAGCTGTGATTTCTGTTTTTATATGTTCTTTCTAGAATATTTTCTCATTTTCTTCTTTTCTTAAGGAACATTAAGGAGTTTTTTACCACTATGGCTTCCATCAAATGACAGTTCAGCCTCAGTATTTACAGATTTGTAAGAGTCAAGCTCAGCTACTCAGTGCTTGAGGAAAACACTGTCTCTTTTTGCTTTATTTCTGTGGCTTTTGATTCATGGATTAGGGGCTCACAAGCAGGTCTTGTTGACAGAAGGAATAGGTCTACAAAGGAAGAAAAAAATGAAACATCACATTTTCATTCCCAAACTCATATTTTTCAAGTATTGAAATCTTTGATACTGACAAAAGAAATGAGGGAAGAAGAGGGAAGGAGTAGATCTATTTTATTTTCCATTCTACTTCCAATCTTATCTGGTTTTAAATTTTTTTACACTCTATTCAGATACTGCATTTTAGTCATGCAGACCATTTTAGTGCAATATAATAAATCCTTAATATTTTAATATAATGCAATACCCCAAGTGAAATGAAAGCAATAAAAACATATTCATTCTTTAACAATGAACTGTTTAATACCCCTCAATAAGTTTTTTATTTTGAAGACTTGGATTTTTGATTCAGATACAGCTTTGACCTGTGTTCTGACTTGGAACATCTTTCTTTTCCAAATGCCCAAACTACCTAGAGGATATATTTAGTTTCCTGCACTGCTGTAATACCATGGCAAAGTCAAAATTACAAGAATACGTTGTATAAAAAAAATACCATGATTCCCTGAAGAGAAGGATAGGGGAAACTAAATGGATTACGTAAGTGAGGGGAGAACAGAGAAGGTGGAGTAATTGGGAAGAAAATGCAGAGACCTGCGCCTTAACGATAAGTGACAGGAATGCAGAGACTATTGTTTGTGGTTATAGCAATGAAATAGAGATTTAAAGGAAAAGCTGGAGGAATTTTGTAAGTGATACATCTTGGAAGGCACTGGAACCCCTGGATTTGGTGTCAAGATACAATAATCAGAAGATACAGAGACTTTTTATCTTCAGCATGGTGCTGGGTAAATTTTTAATTTCTTGGAGTTAAGGTTTTCTTAGGTAACTTCAGAAAAACACTCTCTCTCTTAGCCTGTAGTTTAACAGCAGAGGTTGCAGCAGAGGTTGCTAAGAAGTCACTGTTAAATGATTTTTTTCCTCTAGAGGGTGGTTCATCTCATCCTAAAACAAAAAAATCCAGAGTATATCAGATGTTTCACAGTTGGAAGCACCTATTTGTTTCCTTTGAGCATAAAGGAGCTTTGGGTGATGATACCTGACCTAGACCTATGATTCAGTTGATTTGAATTGTGTCCTTTATTTCACACTGAATCCTGTCCCAGATGTGTACAGCTAAGGCCAATGACTTCTAGTTATTGTGACCTTATGCCTTTTTTCTTTATGTTGAAAAATAAAATAATATTATCTAACCAAGAGAGTCCTTTAAGGATCCTCACTTAAACATGGCAGAACTGTGGCTGTTGCAGCATGATGTCGTGTCAATGTATGTATATCTATGTGTACATATTCCTAGGTGTGTAAATAAATGACAAGATTTTAAGAAAAACTTGCTTGGGTATAGATAACTTATGTTATTGTCAAGGACCTAACACTGAAGATACTTACTTAAAAAAGAAAAAAATAGTAAAAAATTTAATGCACAGACCATTGATACAGAACAGAACCTTGAGAAAAGGGGCCTGCCTTAGATTTTAAATGCTTTCTAGGCATTCCTAAATGTTTTCTAGACATTAATATGTCTGTTGCTATTACATTTACATAGCTAGAATGCTGGTTATAGTACTGGAGCAACAGAAGTAGAAGGGATTTTTAGTTCTTATACTGAACTGCTCAGTAATCTACTGGAATTAGCTGTTGTGCTTTCATCTCATCTTCATTTGTCCAAATTTTTCTTTTCTTGGTTTTATCTCAAAATCCAGAAGTGGAAATACTGCAGGATATGGGAACCAAACAGGATATTGGAAGTGAAATGTAGTAACTCGAGGTGCAATTTAACCTGTATATTTTAATAGAAGTTTTGCAGAAATCTGAAGTAGTGGAAGTTGTTAGAAAGACTTCAGATAATAAATTATTCTTCAAAAAATAACATCAGACCTTGATGAGAGTTTTAATAAGTTATTATTTGAAAGTATATAACTAAAACCAGGAAAAAAATGATGACGACCAATTTTAAGTAGCACCATATACAAATAAACAGTCTGCCTCTCATTCTATCCACCCAATCCACTGACCAAGCTTATGCTCCTCTAAGAGACCTAAAGTTATTATAAATCATGTTTGTCTGGATGCAACATTTCATGCTTACAGAAACTCATACACTGAATGCCTTTGTAAGACTTCAGGATGTAAAATATCCTCAGGCCTTAGTTCCTACTGAGGAGTGATAATGTACCCCTTGCATTTAGAATCCTATGAAGGGCATAATTTTTATTCCCAGTCTTAGCCTTTAGGTGTCAGATTAATAGGGTGTAGAAGATTTAAAAGTAGCATCCTGAGGCCCTGAAAACAGGATTCGTCTAACCTAATTTTAGCCATCTAAAATTTAGTGGCTCAGTTTAATAGCCCACACATGCTGTGGTTCCTAGTGCCATCTGAGACTTAGATTTGCAGCTGGAGTCCAGGTGGAATATTTTAGGGTATCGCAAATGGCAATAAATGCTCATGTTTAGGCAGCTGACTACTCAGTGTCTACTTAGTATTTATTAACTAGTATATGATACGGTACAAGATAAATATACCTAAATTTAGGTGTTTGCCATGTAGGTGCTTGTATAGGTACTGCATGTCTAAATTTCCATTGCTTACAATGAAGATTTAGTCAATATGGTTCAATTGGCTGAAAATAGTAATGTAGTGCCATTTGAGATGACTGAAGTTATCCCATACGATCTCATTTATTCCAGACCAGAAGATCATGGCTTTCCTATAGGTCCTGTAGTTCACTCACTATGCTCATGCAGATGTCTCAGATATCATAGAGCAACCCTGATGTGGTTATGCAAGTGAAGCAGTCGTCAAGAGATCATTGTGAGCTTTTCTGCCGGTTAGATGCAGTTGGCTATTAACTAAAATGGGAGCATGTAGGCAGTAATCAATGTATCAAGCACCATTTGATAAAACACAGGATTTACAGGACTTGTACTTTTCTAGAGCTAGACCACAGTTTCTTGATAATTTCTTTTCTTCTGTTTATGCCTTGCTGAGTGGCTGTGACCACGATAATTTTAAAAAAGAGTAAACTTGATTATTTATTCATTTTCTTCTTTTTTTTTTTTCTCAGAGAAGTCCAAATGTATGCTTTCACCAATGTTTGCAGACATCATGTGGTTGTCTTCTTTCTCTGAGTGTATTTTAAAAGGTGTTTAGTAGAATTCACATGTCATTGTTCCTGAGCAAAAAAATGTGGGAATCTGTTTAGCTATACCTGAAAATTAAACAGGATGATTTAATTAAGATATACCTTTTATTAATATTCCTTGTTAATAACAAGTAAACTCATCTACTGCACATCCTCCTTCCATATCTAGTCTAAAAATGTCAGGAAAAAAATCTGTTAGAATGTATGTTGAGCAGAATCATGCAAGAAAGGAAAAGTAAAATTGCAAAGATTGTTGAAAGATTGTTGAAATGGGGATAGTATTCAGAAGTATTCAGAAGGAAAAATGACAGTATAGATCAACATAAAATGATAAAGGCACTGATAGTAAACCACTCAGGAACATCAAGAAGGTTGATAATTTTACTCTCTGATCAATTTGGGTGTTTTATTGGTGATGGTGAGCGTATCAGTGCTTAGACTAGCAAGTCATTAATCTCAGCTACCTTCTATGTTTATTTAAGCAATGGATAACTGCTTTTTACTTTTAAGCTGTGTATATTCTGTGTATTTACATACTACTTTGCACACAGGTAAAGATGTCAAAAGAAAGTGACCCAGAGAAGGAGGATTACAACAAAGACATATCTGATGCTTCACTAAGAAATTGCATGGACTTTGATGTACAACTCATGTGTAACTGTGTTTAAAAACTGGCGTGGGTTCAAATACATATGGTGCTTGGTGAATTGGTGCCCAAAGAGTTGCAACCAACTGGACTGCTAAAGGGGAAAGAAGCAAATCAATAAATGCAGTTTTCTAACCCTCTGGCTGTCAGTTCTATTTCAGTGCATTTAAGGCAGATATTCAAAGAAAGGATTTCAGCTGTTGTCTGTGCTGCTACCTACATTCATAATCAGATTCACACCGCTCCTTCGAGAAGCTCATTGGCAAGGCTTGGGATCTTCCCAGGGAAGACAGTGCTCAGAAGTTGTTTTCTAGGGGTAGCAGGTAGGAAATGCTAATGGGAAGGATTTGTTACAATTCCAGCCCTCACAGACAAGTACTGAAACTTTAACATATGTTTTCCTATTTCTATGAGATGTTTCTCTGAATCGTCCTCAATTCTCTCTACTGAAGGCTGAATCCTAGAAATTTCTTTAATAGCATGTATTCAGAACACAACTGAAAGAACTTACACCACTGCTTTCTCCACCTAGAAGAAGATATATTATCTCCAAGAAGTTAGATCCATTTTCACTTCCTCCTCTGCCCATTTTTCTAACATTGTCTAACTAAGCAATGACTAATGACCTATTTTGGAGGTAATTCACCAGCTTTACTAGCAAAGTCAGTCTACCTCTCACAAAAGAATTGAGTAACTGAAACAAAGAGAAGGCTTAAGAAAGATGCTAGCTCTCTGTATTTGTTCAGGCACTTGACTGGGATGGGGAGAGCTGGGTACCCAAGGAGATCTGGTGTGTTGAGACTGAAGCCTTTCAGAGCAGTTCTAGATCCTAAGTGTCAAGCATCTGTCAGACTTTAATAAATGGAGTGATAATCCGATAATGACAGATTTAGAGTTAGGTCCACAAATTTTGTCAGTATCCCACCATTGGCATCTGTGCTTTGCTCACAGACCAGGTCACTGTCTGTGCTTATCTACTGTGAAAGTGAAGTAGAATAAAAAAACAACCAGAGAAAAAAGGACCAGATAAGCAATTCAGAGTAAAAAGTGTATTCAGCATGTTAATCTGTGTGTGTGTGTGGGTGTGTGTGTGTGTGTGTGCATGTTCAAGGATTATTCACAAACAGACTCAAATTTTCAGCAAATCTCTGTGCTTTCTTTGTGCTGCGTGGTATGATGGATCAGCTGAGGCATGAGATACTTACTGAGATGAACTGGTGTTTGTACCATGTTTCTGTTTCGTCCAAGCATTTTGCTTTATAGTGTCATGATTAAACACCTCCAGGCTCAGCAACAACTTTTTAATATTTTCTCAGCCCAGAGGATAATCTGTGTTGAGAAAATGGATTAGAGTCTTCTGATGGACTATGCAGAAGGTTTCTGAGTATCTTACTGATTTAGATAACTGTGACCAAGTGTTTTGAGAAACTTGAGGTTTTTTAACTTAGGAACTCCTAAATTTAGTTTTCATAGGTGATCCTAAGAAAGGCTAGTTACAGATACTTAACCATCTCCTTAAAAGAGAAAGAGTAAATAGTAACGACACATGGTGAAGGCAGCGGGGAGTAAAAGAAAGACAGAAAAACTGACCAACTGGAAACCATGAATGTTTTTTTCTGCTCATTGGATCAGCTCTCCCAAGAACATGACATTGGCCATCAAGTACGGCTCCTTGCTATCACAGTCCATCATTCATACTTGGCCAAGCTTCCACCTAAAAACAAGCAGTAATTTTGTTCTCCTTCAATTTCATTTCTTCTGTATTTTCAAATGCTTTTCCTGAATCTCCGTGGCCTACTAATTAGAGTCTGCCAATAAGTTCAGATCTTAATCAGCTTCCACATTTTGGGTTTTAAGCTGGTTCAGTCCTAGAAGAATCAATTCACTGAAGTGCAAAGGTACAAGCACTGCTTTATTATATCAGGTACTTACTGATCCCCTGATGTTCCTCACTACATTGCCTCTGAACACAAGCTAAGAGATTGTATTAAAAACTTTAATGCCCCTAAAGTTAGGTTCAGAATCTCCACTGATTCATAGATGCAAAAATTGCTAATTACTTTAAGCCTAAAGCCAAGACCAGAGTTTTCTAAATCTTTCATAATGCACTTAACTATAACGCAACCACTCATATCTAGTAATGTGTTGATGTAAATTTATCCACTACCTTTTCTGCTTCCTTTTTTCCCTGTCTTGAGACAGACTATATCCCAAGCCTGTCCAAAATATTACAGCTAACTCTATGCAACATTTTTATGTATTTAAGCATTTAATAAAATGTAAGTTATGCCAATTTTTAAAATATTCATCAGTGTGTACCTGTAATTAAAAACATATTTTTCTTAGGATTTATTTAGTTAGGGGTTGGGGTGGGGTTTTTGTGGGGTTTTGGGGCTCTTTTTTTCCATGTTAGCTTTGAGAAAACAGGTCACCTCTGCAGATAGATTGCAGCAAATCTGATTTATGGTCAAACCCTACAGAAAAGGAATCCCTATGAAATATTCACTTTGATTCAACTGCAGTGGGAAAATGTAAAAATAGAGAAAGCTCGTGACATGATATATGAAAATAATTCATTCTTCTGTATATGAAAAATGAGGAGATCCGGTAGCATCAATGATTCATCCTCTGCTAATACAAATTCAAAGTAGAGGAAATGCTGGATTTTGTAAAACAACAGTCTGACAAGAGTTAAGCTGCCAACTATTGTTTCAGATCATTATTTCCTGAAAAACGGGAAGATGATTATTGTGTTTTCACCTGCTGTATCTTCCTAGCATACTAAGCCTGCACAAAGGGGTTTCTATCTACTTTGCACCATCCACAGACATATTAAGATAGCAAACAGCTGGTGAACTGTTCTGTTACTGTTTTCAGTTCATGTCCGTTTTTTTTCTCAAGGCATATCCTGTCCTATTAAGCTGATGAAATTTTCTTCATCAACATATTGGGTCAGTTACTCAGCTGGTGTAAATCAGCATAGCTTCACTGAAGACAACAGAATGATGTGGATTTTCACCAGCTGAGAATCTGGCCTGTAGATCTTAAGACTGGCAAATAATTCACAGTGAATTATTTATAGAGTGAGCTTCATTGATTTTCTGTTTATGAAAATCTTGTGTTTATTTTGCATTCTATGCAAAATTGCTTTACAGTACTTCCTTTGGCAAAGAGTCCTTTGGACTGCAAATCTCTCCGTTTGCAGATGATGGGTACATTGTTCACTGAGTAAAGACACATGAGTTTTGTAAACTGTTGCAGATCATTTCCTACAACAATTGAAAAACAATTTAATATCTAGTATTTTATTTTGATATCTCTTGAATTTAAGATCTAGAACCACAGAGGAGGTTGTGTCATACAATCCATTGGTAATGATGACTCCTTGACCACAGTAGAAGATCCAATGAAATTTATGATTGTGACCACATGTTATATACATGTCTCCAGCTAAGTGGAAGAATGGTACAGCGGATTGGATACAGGATCTAGGTGACTAAGATATGTTTCGAATCCCTTCCAGCCTTGCAGACCCTTCACACCTGCTTAAGACAGTCAATTTAACTTTTCTATATCACATTTTCCCTATCTATCTGTAAAATTTTGGAGGAATTGATATATTTTTACATTTCCAAAAGCTAGGCATTTAGTGTAAGAAAGCCAAGAGGATCCCTATACACTTCATGGATAATTTTAGACATGTCTAAACTTTAGACATGTCTTGGAATGGAACAGAGGTGTCTAACTCTTTTCATTATGACCTCCTCTTTCAGCTGCTCCAAAACTTTTGTACTCATGCACTATTTGGAATGGCAATACAATATGTATTTTTTTTTCCTAAAATTTTAGGAAATATACTGTTCATTATAAGGGGTGCAAATAAGTTAGCATTTATGTCCTTAGCGTACTTCCCTTTTTCTTTGAACACCAAAGACACTGCCACTTTTTAATTTTAGCTTAAATTGCTGAATATTGCTACAGAGTTGTCCCTTTGTTTTGAGATGTTATTTCTTCTGTCCCAGTGAAAATCTATCCCAGTTTAGATGGGATGAACCAACTTGATAGTGAATAGTATTCTCAAGACCTTTTCCGTAAAGCAATACCAAATGTAGGACTGGATTCAGTTCCCTAAAATGAGGTATCTAGTGCCAGTTCAAGTGCCTTAGGGTATCTAGCACAGTCCCATGAGGCTGGCAGATATTACCCAGAATCCACAGTAGCTGAAGGTCAGGGACACTATCTAAGGATGCCTGAAATTGAAGTAGAAACCTGTGTTTAGGCAAATGAATCAAGCTGCTGTAGAGCAGTGTTCAATCCCCTTAATGTCTAATCGTACTTTAGATTCTGTGAAGCATTTTGCTTGATCTCCAGCTGCTGTTCCAGAAAAGTGTTAACCTCTTACGTTTCCTTCAGCTTTGTGCAGACTTCTTGGATACCCTACAGTATCTTATTCAGAATTATACACCAACCTTTAAACAATGACCTTGTTTATGCACTAGTATTCAGCTATAGATGAAGACAACTAATTTTAGGTATGTTTACACAGGTATTTTGGTATGACCTGGGCATCTAAGCTCCTGTTACAATCAGTGAATAATTGGCGAATAGAGGTCTGAACATAGACACATCTAGCATGGTTTGAAATACCCAACAGTTTTCCAGCTCTTGCTCCAGAATGACATGAGAATCATGTAGGGTTAGCATCACCGTTGCCAGATCTGTGTAAATGTCTCAGATACTCCAATGTATTTCAGGTAACAGTAAATTCTAATATTTAAGCAAACTGACAGCTAAACTAGACTGTATTGACTAGGTTTCTATTAACTACAACAAAAGCCTAGATATCTATCATACCTATAAATATGCCTACATAAACACTTAAATTTGATTGCCTTAATCTCAAACTGAATTCTACACTCTGGAGAAATATGTAGGAAGAGGTCAGTCTGAAAGGCTCAGAAAGAGGACCCATGCCATGTGCTTTATCCTAGAGGAAAGTGCATTGGTCCATGATAAATGTGATGCTATCATCAACCTGCTCTCTTTGGATAAGACTGGTGAAGTCTGAGACATTTATTTATGTGCCATTCCTTGTGTGGCAGTAATCTCATCCATTCTGAGATGTGTACAGCACAAGAGTCTATAACTGAGATGGACATCTGAATGTAATTTCTAATTGAGGGAGAGAAACATACATCTAACTTATATTTTAACTTTCAACATTAGATGAAAATTTTCACCATTATTTTCTTATTTTAAATGACAAAGATAAGCTTTTTCTTCAGCTGGTATATACTGGTTTACCACCAGTTACTCCTATAATGCTACACTGATTCCAATATTCTTACATACATGAATTTCTTATGAGTTTCAGTACAAAAAGTACTATTAAAGATTATTTTTTTAGGATTATTTCAGCATAAGATTTTTAGGATCATTTGCAGCTACATTTTCAAGATAAGATTCAGAAGTTGCTTTGTCCTGGAATTAAAAAGACAAGTTCATAACTTTAAGAAAATCATTAAAACATATCACTGTAATATTGCCATACTTTAAGGTGCTTCATTGGAGTCTTGCCTCCATGATAAATATATGTAATTCAAGAAATTCATCAGTTCTCTCTGCTCAAGGGAGTTTTGAATCCAAAATCCATCCTCTGCTGTCCCTTTTTCCGTTGAAGCAGCATCATTACGTATTACCAGTATAAGACATGATACAATTTTTATTTCAATACAATGTGGTGTCTGTGAGGAGCTTTTATTGTGGGAAGTGGGTTCAGAAGGTAATAATTGTTGTATGCATGGCATGCCAATCTGATCAATAGACTGCTGAAGCATGTGTGGCCAGCTCTGCCCAGCCTCACCATTTGCAACCTAATTAGCAGCTGCTCAGAGATGGGAAACAGGTGCAGATCCGGGCCCAGGCCAGGGAAGTCTGCCTATAATTAACAAGGAAAAAAGGGTCAGATATTGGGAAGAATATCAAATCTTGGTCCACTGGGGCTATCATGCTGGCCTCAAAGGCATAGTCACCTGAGATCTTAGGCATGCTAATGTAAATTATGCAAGCTTTCAAACAACATGGCTGCATAATCAGTTGGCAGGGAGGAAATGACTGGCTGTTTTTTGTGTAGTTTAGTCTGAATGGTTAAAAAAAAAAGAAAGGATTTAAATGTTCTTGCTGTGTTGTTTTTTTGTTTTGCAAATAACAGCGGTTTGTTGTTGAATAAACAGAGGAGAAAATGCCTGATTTCTCTATTGGTAGTAGTAAAATGCAAGCATATTATTTAGGTTTGAGATTTTATTTAATCATTGAACTGAGTGAACGCTTCTATATGCAGAAAAACTGATTCTGAATTAACAAGGATAACCCTGGTTAACACTTGTATGGGCATCTCTTAAGCTGGAAGATGAAGCCTTCCTAATATCATCATTATTTGATAGCTATATTTGTATAACTTATGAAGAACCAGGTTACATCTTTTGGATATTAAAAAGAAAATGTTTGATGATTGGTTGATTCTGGCTGTGGTGGTGGCACCCACGGCATCAACTGGGGTTCCAGATCTCATTGGGCTAAGCAGAATTTTACATAAGAGAAAAAGCAAGGCTTTTTACATCAGACAAAAAAAGTAGGAAACTACCCCAAGGTAGTTAAAATGTATTGATGACTTGACAGAACTTTCTGGATGCCAACAGGTACTTCAAAGGAAGGATTGTTTCCCCATGGGGGCAGGCATAATCCTTCAGCTTGCCCTTTGAAGTTTGTCTGATTAACTTCAGTTCTGTAGCGGAACAGAGGCCAATCATATATATTTATACTAACGAGCCCATTACAATACATATCTAATTGAGATGTTATTAATATGTCATTATATACAGATGCACACACATATACAAACTTGGGATCACCTTTATAACAGTGGGATATGGGCAAGTCCAACTGAAAACTAAAAAGGAGAAGGAAGGCAAAGGACTTCTTAGTCTCTTCCATTGTAAAACTTCGTCACTTATTTTTTTTAAATGTATACTTTTAGCAAAAGAGGAGCCAGAGAGTAATGTTTGTACCTGTTTTTCACTAATCTTTTCAGAACGGATCTTTTCTTCCTCCTAACATCTTACTTCTTTATCTAAAAATATATTTATGTAATTTCTCAAGACCACCATGAGAAATAAACAAAATGTCTAGTCAAGAGGGAAGACACTTTTTTGACAAAATTCTTTTTTTCTGGAGAGAAAAAATACCCCACTGACAGTAGAAGTATTCTGTACCTGGAAAGGCTGTCAAATCTTTTTAACTATTTGGTTTTTATTGGTTTAATCTATTTTGTAACTCAAAGTTCCAGTTCCCAAATGTTTGCCAGATTCTGATTTCTTGCTCTGGTTTAACATTGGAAATATTTCTAAGAAATATCATTATTCAGCATTATACAGTATTATTAGGCAGAACATAACAGCAGAAATAATGAAAATATAAGTTTTTGAAGAGGAAGGATGCTCCTGTGCTTACAAGACTGACTAGACCTGAATGTTTCTTAAAGCAAACATATTTCCAGAATCTCCAGGTGACTGTGGGAAGTGACCTGCTGGGAAGTGTAGGAGATTGTCAGCTGAGCTGCCTGTGCAATAGGCAGCCAGTGAGAGGAACCACAAAAGCAGCTGCAAGTCAAAGAGTCTCTGAGGTTATGCAAAATATCCACGTCCACACAATAAGTATTCCTGTAGCGACTGGAAATCTTCCCATGCCATGTATGGAGAGACGGACCATGAGCTCTGGAAGGACCTAATATTTTATTACTCTGGATGTTTGTGTACATGATTAGCTGTAAAAGTGGCTACTGTAAGAAGTGGCTTATACCAGAGGTTTGGAACACGTACAGCCAAGCAGACCTGCTTTGCCAAAGAGATGCGCAGCTGGACATCAGGGTGCACATCCTGCCCTTTGTTTCTGTGTCAAAAACTGCAGTAGAATTAACAAGTTTCTTCAAAATCTTTTATTTCTGGCAAATCTGGTAAAAAACTATTTTACTTGGAAATTATTAACTGGCTGTACCCAGTCTAGACAAAAAAAACAGTGAAAGGATGAAGGAAAGGGAATATGATTAGCTTTGATTAACAGATGGAGAATTGAGCCACAGTGGATTAAAACATTTACCCAAGATCATGTGAAAAACTGAGGCTGAGCTGGAAATGTATGTCAGGGTTCTATCTAGCATATTTTTGTCTTCCACTAACAGGAAAATCCATGTAACTCTACCTTAAAAGCAAGAAGTAGCAAGAAAAATATTAGTATTTTTTGACTCTGTCACTTTGGTGATTGTAAAGAGGAAAGCTTTGTATATTCTTTAAGAAGCTAAAACACAGCTATAAAAAATTAGGGGAAAAAAAACCACTGCAACATTTTATTCGCATTTTATTTGTTTATTTTTCTTATTCTAAGAGGAAATCTAGGAATAAATTTGCAGAACTGCCTCACACAAGTAATATGAGGAGTGGTGGAGGGAACTGAGGTTGTTTAGCCTAGAGAAGAGGATGCTCAGGGAAGACCTTATTGCTGTATACATCTCCCTGAAAAGAGGTTGCAGCAAGGTGGGGGTCAGTCTTTTCTACCAATTAACAAGTGATAGGATTAGAGGAAATGGCCTCAAATTGTGCCAGGAGAGGTTAAGATTGGATATTAAGAAAAATGTCTTCACTGAAAGGGTTATCAGGCATTGGAACAGACTGCCCAGGGAAGTGGTGAAGTCTCCATCTCTGGAGGTGTTTAAAAGATGAGTAGGTGAGGTGCTTAGAGAAATGGTTTAGCAGTGGACAGGTTATGGCTGGACTCGATGATCTTAGAGGTCTTTTCCTACAAAATGATTCTATGATTTTTGCGTGCTGGTCTTATGATTACACATATAGGTCCAGAAAACAGCTGTGAAGAACTGTCCAGACCTTTAGTGATCATTTACCCAGTCTTATCAGCCGTAGTGCAGACTATTGGAGGTTAGTGATGCTGCTTAAGAAGCTTGAATGTATTAATATTTATTTTTTTCTTAAAATAAACCCTTTTTTCTTTCTTTTTCTTGCCTTCACAACAGCAATGGCAGGAGCTATGTAGTACCTCTCAGTGACCCAGACTGCAGCATATATATAGATATATATAGTGTCTGACAAATCTCTGCAAGGTAAAATACAAATAACTCCATATCATGCTGGAAAAGAAAAGTGATGTGAAATTTCTTCAGTATCAATAACTTCAGCTTCTTGAGTCTTCTGAGGGAAATGATTTCAAGAAAAAAAGAGAGAACTTTATATCTGGAGATAATTTGGAGATGGGAAGTATGACTGTCATTTGAATTTGACAGCCTGAATTCCCAAGACAGGGTTTTTTGATTATTCTTGTACAAAAATTCCAGTGCTCATTCTGGAACGACATCCTTTATACCTAACATACAAAGTAAAGGAAATATTTATATATATTCTGCATATGTGAAGTTACATATACACACACGCACACCTTTTCAAATCTCAAGTGACTTGAAGTGATTAATTAATCATTACAGTATCCCTGGGACAGGAATATTATCTCCAACTTAGAAGCAGTGAAATGGCTGAAAACAGTTCAAGTGATTTATTCAAAGAGTAAGAAGCCAGCAGAGTAAAGAAATTAATCATGACTAATTTCTAACTCCTTGTGTGATCTACATATTCCTGTAGGTTATTGAACACGGTATTGGAACCCTGCATGCAAACACCCCCGAATTTAGTGATAACTCACATTGAATTGACTTCTAACTCTGTAAGTGCTTATATAAAAAATCCTGGCTGTACAATCACATAATGTAATACCAACTCAACTAGAGAATAAAAAACTTCTGCATTTACTATTGAGTTATAATTATAACTATACATTTCAGTGTCCCAGTAGGTATGTAACACATAGATAATTATTTGTTGGTAGAATGAAAGATATCACCACCCCTTGATAGCCTTATTTAATTTTTATCCTTAAAGCATCAGAGCTAAACTAACCATAGTCTTGTAATATAAGGCAAAAATTATAATCAGTCATTGAGGTTATGATGATCAAAGGAGATGAGGGAAATCTTGACATTTTTAATGTGATTAAACTGTAGGTACCTTTCTAAAATAAGCCTCTATTGCCACAGAATATAGCTCATGTTTCTTAAGAACAGAGATTTTCAGTGAAGTGTCTACTTTCTTCTCTTAAAGCATATCCCTACAATTTTTTTAAAAATTCCTTTCCCTGCTACTCTCATTAACCCTGTCTAGTCACCATTACAAGCACCAGACAAGACAATCCAACTCTGAGGCACTAAATTATTGCCAACCCATTTGTACCATCTGCTGCACAAGTGTCTGTTGATGGACGGGGTGGTGAGGCACCTGGCGACCATGATGTCAAAACAACATTTGTAGGGGAGGCAGGGAACGGCAAAAGGACAGCGTAAACAAAGCATTGGAGCAGGCAAGAAGCGAAAATTAACAGAGACTCCAAAGCAAACCAAAGTGATGCTCTTTTGCCTGGCTGTTTTGAGAATCCAAATTGCATACATTGGCCTTCTCAGAACTGGAAGCAAAGTTGAATTTTTCTTCTTATGGGATACAGAAGTGAGACAGTACCATTGCTGCTGCAGGAAACCACAGAGAAAAAGGGAGGAAAAGATAAAGGCCTAAGGAGGGGAGCTGTGGGGATTCAGACTCGCTCAGCATCTGGCTGGAGGAATAGGGAAAGCAAGAGAAATTGACTGATGCTGCTGGGGGATTGTCCCCTCCCTCAGAGGCAGGTTGTGTTTCTAGACTTGGGGTAGAAATAGCTGGCAAAGCTATATTTTTCCATTTTCTGTATGTAGCCTGTATATCTCTTTTGCTTATTTAAAATCATCTGTGACACCACTTATGGTTTGTTTTGTTTTGTTTTGTTTTGTTTTTCCGTAAACCACTAACGGAATAAAGTACAAAATGCTCACCCTAAAATTTGTCCAATTTTACCCTTGCTGAATATCCTCTCCCTGTACTTTTGCCTGTGCTATGGACCATGCTAAGCTCTTCAATATAAACATCCTCCCATCCTTAGAAAATCCAGAGTTTTTTCTTTACTAGGTGTTGTGACTGAGTTAATCTCTGTTTATAAGGATCTGCAACCATTCTCACTGTACCTGTTAATTACATGTTCATTTTTTTGCTCCAGAAGACTTCATATCTCTCATGTCATGTTTTTCCAGCATTCGTGACTGACATTACCGAGTATAACTGATTTTTCAATGACATGTTTTTCAATAATCTGGCACAAACTATGGGGTGCACTTTCTTTTTCTATTTCACTTTCTCTATTGTACTCTTTCTTGCTTTACCTCTCTCTGAAGTAACATGGATTTCTAGCACAAGCTTTAAGTTGATTTGATTCAGTGAGGTTCATCGCTACGGCAATGTTATGCAGTAGCTGAAAATCTTTCAAATTTCAGATGGTGAATGCTATTTAGTGACCTTTAAGGTTGTTTTTAAAAAAAAAGTTGCTATTTTTTTCCTGGGTTGTTTGTTTGTTTGCTTTTCACCCATGGATTCCAAGATGTAAGTCTTACATTCTCTAATTGTCTTATTTTTAGTTCTTTTCCTTCTTGTTCCTTTTTCAAGTAATGTTCTGAACATAAACAACAAATACAGATATATTACTTATTAAAAGTGTGATTGTTATTTTCAGGTCTGCTCCACATGCTCAATTTTAATAATAATTTGCAACTGTATGTCTGAAATACTGTGCAAGAGTTAAATAGCACAAATCCTCGCATTCTAAGCTAGAAAACAAAAAGCCTAATACAAAGTGAAGTGCCTCACACGGAATTCATCCATCCTGTGGAAAGGAGAGGTACTCAGGACCACTAGTCCAATTAGTTGGACAATTCAAGGTCTGCTGTTTCCATGAGGTAGGGTGTCAGATTTCTTTTGCCCATCATGGCATCTCAAAAGTCTCTGCAAATGTTTTCTCTTTTATGATATTTTAAACTTTTAAAAGAGTTCTGTGAAAATTTGTACTTGGACTGGCTTCAGAATTCTTGGAACAGTTGCTCTTGCCTCCAATTTAACTGAATATCATTTTTTCAATTTTTTCCCTCTTATTACATTTTCCGTATCTCTAAGGATCTCTTTTACTTCCCTCTAGACCCACTTGCTGTCTTTATTGACATACATTGTCCAGCTGAAGCCCCAGAGTACAGTGAAACTATTTGACTTGTTTTAGAAACTTCCTTTATACCTCTCAGCCTGACAGTTAACTCTTGGAGACAGAATGACAGAGATGAGTTACTGTTTCTGTAGGATGTAGGTATTTTTGGAGAAGTGCTGACTACTCAAATATTTCCCATTCTGTGCCAGCACAATTTGTTTCACCATGTAACTGTAAAACTTTGCACTTGGGCTTATTGAATGAAATCTATTTGTGACAATAATTTTGACTTCTTTCCTCTGGCACACTTGCAACCCATTTTGCTGGAGTCGCTCGCAAAAATTAATAACCCTACTCTCCATTTTGTAATTGAAGTTCCTAATAAAAACATTAAACCATATCTGATTCGTTTCACGTCCCTATCCTATCATATTCGAGATCTTATGCTAGTGGAGCTAGTCCTTGTCAATCAGATATCTGTGCTGCTCCACATACCCAATACAGCCTGTCCCCGCTCTGGTTATATTGGTGGGAAACTCAAATGAGAATATAGCTGTGAGTTATACTCTTTCATGTAGGTTGAAAAGGATGTGTATGATCTGAAGGAGCCCTTTGGTCTTTACTATTTCTTCTAAGCTTCTCTACAATGTGTACACAACTGCCACTTACTTGGACCAAGAATCTGAGTATACTTCTGGGATATAGCTTAGAAGATTTCACATTAGGGGAGTACTGCAAAATGATCCTCTATTACATTTTGCCCTGAGCTGACCTTAACACATTTCAATGGTAGGATTATGAAATTGGAGAGAAATTATATCAACTGAGTATTTCCCAGAGGAAAATTCACTTTCTGTGGTTGAATTTTCTTCTGCTCCCTTATTATAAGAATCCAGAATGTGCAAAAATAAAAGCTTGCAAACCATCACTGAATGATTTTATCATTAGGGATAGAACCATGCTACAACTAAGAAAAGATAAATGTTCATGTCAAAAGTGAAAAGATAATATGAATTGGTGGTAATTCAGTCAACAAATTGATAAGGATTTGTATTGAAATTTCAGTGTGATTGAGAGTTTTAACTCATTCTTTGCTGTTGTCAGTTTGGGTTTAGAGTTATGGGTATGGAATGGACAGTTCTTTGTTCTAAGTGTTTTTGCAATATCTTTCAAAAACTGTTTTTGGGGGTTTTTGTTGCTGTGTTGTTTTTATTTTTAATCAGGGAACAAAAAATTATTTGCAGAACTTGGAAGAGGAATCAGATTTTGGAATCCCACTTTTCTGTGCTATTCAACTGCATTCTTTTGGCTTCAGACTTCCCTAAGCTTCTAGTTTCTGTGCTCCACAAAGAGTTATTATTTATTTTCTTAAATTCTTCTGTTGAAAAGTTCATACAAGTTTTAGGTGATCTCATAATAAAGCTTTTTTTTCATAATCAGAAGAATCAATTTCACAATGTCCCCAAATATATCTAGACCCAGACCTGAGGTAGAAGCAAATACCTGAATAACAGTGATAGATACTGTGATTTTCAGATACTGATTTACTGCCTTGGAGAGAGTCCGTAATCTTCCACAGCAGAAAAAAATCAACAGCCTTATTTTATGAAGCAAAGCAAGTATGCAATTTTCTGTGATAATGAAGAGCTATTAAGTCTTTTCCAATGTCTTTTGAATAAGATATAAAATTAAGGTTCTGGCCATATCTGCCGTTACACATTCAATAGCACTTTTTATCTAGCTGTCTACCTTTCTACCTGCCTACCTACTGGTGTGGTTTTCAGCCCTTCAGTGCTGAAGTTCATTTAGCTATCCCAGCATCTGTAGTCTGTTGAAATATGTGTGACTCTAATTTGCCTACACAATGACCCACTTAAGTTTCTTCTGGAAAAACTAGTTTTTGTTTCTCAAGCTGAACCATGGTGTGTTTCAGCTCTATTTGTCAAACAGAGGTTGTTTTCCATCCAAGAGGGAGCTGCAAATGTAATCCAAGATTTACATACATTGCACAGTAAGGCTGGCTTTCCACTTTTATGGTAAAATACCAATTAGCCACTGACAAGGAACAGAATATGAGCTCCAAATAATTTTCTGCAAAATTAGAAAACTTTATACTAGTGCTCGAAAATAAGGGGATTCAAATAATGGTTTATCCCTAGGTCATTCCTATAATGTCTAAGAGGGACAAAAGTAATTCATCTGAACACAAAATTCATGAAATAATAACTGTCTTTATATCTGTGACAAATCTTTGTTGATTTCAGAGCATCTGGGTAACTTTGTCATATAGGCAGCCGCTCATGTAATCTGGAATATTGTCTTATTTTCATAATAGCAAAGTTTGCCTTAGGGTTTACTGTTAATTAATCATGTCCAAATATTAACTGACATCCGTTCTTGGGTGTGAGCAAAACTCCCCCCCAGGGCACCTCCTCTGTGGAAAATTTAGCATTTCCATTTAGAAAGTGAAAAGGATGAAACGCTCTAAGAATTAGGGCAGTTGTATATAAGGGAAAAAACCAGCTCACATTAGCTGGGGGAAGACAGGGAAAGACCAGTTGGCTCCTGGGAGCCAGATGAGGAAGAAGTCATCAGTTTTCACAGAGATTGAGTGAAAGAAGGAAGAGAGGAAGTGCAAGTAAGGACCTGCCCTCTTCTCCTGGGATCACACTGGTGTAAGTCCTAAAGGACTCTAATGTGAGCAGACGACCCGATCTTTGATCAGTTCTACATTAATTTTACATTCTTGGTGATCTGTGTAGTCTCAATGGAGTTATTGCAGACTTACAGTAGGGCGAGTAAAGATAGACCTAAACCTTGTGAGAAAACTCATTTTATTAGGAGAATAATTTGGATGAGCACATCCGTATGAGATCTTAAAATAATAAAAAAAAAGACTAACTGAACTTTTTGGGAAGCTTTACAATGATATGAAAATGAGCAATGACTGTTTGAACTATTTCTCTTTCATTTATGGAAGAATTGACTATTTAAAATGACAATCCTGTGGAATGAGGTTATTATAATGTACATGTAAAAAAAATCATACATGGCCACATAGAGGTAACTTGAAGTCTGTGAACAGAGAGATTTCACTCTCACTGTTTCTTCATCCCTTTGTACCTATATATTGAAAAAAAAAGGTCAACTTAAAGTCCCAACACTGTGGGCTAAATCACATTTTTAAAAGTCTTATAATCACCAAATCTGAGTGATTTGTTGCCACAAGACATGCTTCTGATGCAACAGGCAATCTATACAATTTCAAATCTTAACTCTGAAACTAAATATGGGCCTTCTAAAGAATATTTTAATTCTAAAAATAAAAAGTTTATTTTCTTTCTTTATAGAAACTTCAGTAATGAAATAGCTTGGAAGATATGATAGTAAATAATTGAATTAACTTTATATGTACAGGTCACCTTTTTGTGTGTGTCAAAAAAAGTGTGTGATTTAAAGAAATTATGCTGGGTTGATATAATGCATTTTCATGAAGTCCCTATTGCAGCAGTATACGTATACAAAGACATAGCTGGGGAGAGTCCATACCCCAGTAAGGTTGCAGGATAGGTTTCAGAACAAATCTGGATTTCTCAGAGATTTCTGGTCACTAAATGTACAAGTAGACAATGAGTTAAAAATGATTGAAAGCTCATTGAAAGCTGTAGTAAAAACTAGAATCCATTCACTCACATGGTCTAAGATGCTCTGAATAAACATATGTTACTCTATGTTTCCTGCCTGAAAACTTTGCTGTTCAAGCCCATTTTACTTTGAGGCACAGATGGGTAACAAGTTGCTTACATTTCCATACTTGGCCATTGAGTGAGCCAGGAATAGAGTAAGTATCACCATTTCCAGTTTTCACTTGAAATTTCCCCTCCTTATATTTCCAAATTGTAATTACAATGAGTTTGGGATAATCTTTTTTCTCTAAGATATAGTGATATTAGTTTGAAAATGTCTTTTTTTTTTTTCTTTGCTGACCACAGTGTTCTTGTTCAAATAATCTGTTATTATTAGATCACACCTGATATACTGTGTCCAGTTCTGGTCCCTGCAGTATAGGAAAGACATTGATAAAGTCCAGTGACTTCAATGGAGGGCCACCAAGGCAATTGGTACTTGATAAGTAAGGAGAGGCAGGGGGAATGACCTTGTTTAACTGGGAGAAAAGATAGCTTTGGGTGACTGAGGGAATGTGGAGAGCTAAAATCAGCCCTTGAAGTAAGTATGAGGAAGGTGCCAGAGAGAAAGAACCAGGCTCTTCATAGTGGTGCATGACAGGAGGATGAGAGGAAAAGGACATAAGCTGAAGCAGATCAGAAAAGATGTAAGGAGACACTTCCATAAGGAGGGCAGTCAAACAATGGAAGAAATTGCTTAAAGTGGTTGTGCACTCTCCCTCGTTAGAGGTTGTGAACAACCACCCTGGTCAATCCCTGTGCTACAGTTGTCGCTGCTTTGAGCAGGAGGTTTGAGTAGAGACTTCCAGAAGACCTCTTCCAACCTGCACTGATCTATGATCCTATACAGCTGTGCATTTATAAAATGATTCTGCCACCTCATTACAAGTATATTTTGTAACCTGCTGGACTGTTTGTACACATATGTTTTATACTTTCTCAAAAAATTCCTTGCCTTGCATTTATGCAAAACTCCTTTTATCTCACCTTAAAAATTGCTGATGTTTCTGATGTTTTCTTGTATTATATTGATAAGTTCTCCCATGACCCATGGCTAAGAAGTCATTCCCAGATGACACTTACTTTAGTCTTACTTGCAGTCTTTGCTGAATTGCTTTCTTGCTCTTGCAGAATGTATTCAACATCACAGATACACGACAGATAAGTGAGCGTTGTGGCAGATTCCAACCTCAGGAAAATAAACCATTTTAAGTCTAAACTTGTATCAAGCTCTCCCTCCCTGTATGTACATATTTTGACACCTTCGTCAACACAATTTCACTGTGCTTTTATGGAGTATCTATGTATTTCTTGAAACTCCTTAAAGTAGATAACCAAAATTCAGGCACTTCTCCCAGTTTATTGAGTTTTCACAGCTCCATTTATAGTGTAGTTACTTCAGAGGGTTCTGGAACGAGAGCTGGAGATAGGAATTGGGGACTTTGAAAAAGTTGAAAGAGAAGCAAATGTACTTTTGTTTGCAGATACGAACATAAGTATATGTGCATGCGCATTTCTGTTATACAGCCTCCTCTTTCTCTTTTACAGACCTTAGAGTTCTTTATATTGTCAAGAATCGTGCTGTAAACCCAAGTTTGGCTTGAGCTAAATCACTCAGATTGAGACGTTGTCAGTTCTAATGCTTGTAGTTTGACTGAACAAACAAGTCATCACTTCTATAAAATATTCTATTATGATTAGATTATAATTGGAATAGGCAAAAGGTGATGACTCAAAGCATAATTACTCAATTCATTTTACCAAGGTATACTGGAAATTGTATTGACTGGTACTGATATCCTTTCAACAGAAAACTGCATGTTTTGCAGCTCTCCTATGCCAATAAGGCATTCAGTGCAGCATTCGTGTCTGAGACCAATGCTGCCTAGGACACCAGAAGAGTATAAAGAAATAGTTTATTTCACATAGGAATTCAGGAGGCAACACAACTACATCTATATTGGTAAACCAAACAACCAGTTAGCTTTCTGGCCCATGGGTCAAATGACTGGATATATCTATATTAGTAAATTCTTTTACCTTTTAAAATAAAATAGCAACAATCAAAACTCCTGTTGGGAATGGCCTCTGGCCTGTGTCGATTCAGAAACTGTGCTTAAATATTGCATCACATTGTGGTAATGTATAAATTTTTTCAGCCATTATACCAATAAGGTGACTCAATAAAGTTCCAGTGCGTGTTTCCAGGGCCTGATAGTGTTCAGATTACCAAAACTGACAAAATTCAGATGCCTGAAATCCAAGCCAAAGCTGGCACAATCCATTTTAATGGTAGGTTTAATGAGGAATACGCTACTGGAGAATTATTCCTCTTAAATTGAATTCATGGTTGTAAAAGCTCATAAATTTATTTTGTTATTCCCTTGTTTGATCACTGGGGTGTACACCAGAAAATCATGACTGGAAGCAAATTGATATGAAATTAGACAGGCTTCCACTACCACTGTAACATATTTCTGAAGATAATGAGGAGTTAGGAGCCAAGTCCCTTAAGTGTTTGCCATTTACGTGTGCTAATTCACTACACATTTTATAAATTTGAACAGAAAATTTGAAAAGAAGAAAAAAAAGCTTGAAATAATCAAGCTTTTTAGAAACAAGACCAGAAAATTAGGAAAAAATAGAAGAATAAAATGTGATTATTCTTCAGATTCTGTCAAAGTATATGGTTCCCTCAAACTATTTTAAAAAGCTTTAAAAAATATGTATACTTTTTTCATTTAGTTTTGGGGTTTTTTACTGTTGCCAGCAACTTTGTTTGCAATATAAAATATTAATTTTTTTCACAGGGGTCAAGTCAATCATTTTGCTAATTAGCTTATTTGGAAGGAATAATGCCTTCTGTTTAGAAAACATAGAGTTGCTTCTGAGTCACTTTGGATCCCTGTCTTGCATTTCTAGTGTGTGGGGAGAGTCCTGTCCTAGTGTTATAAAACAAGGATCTCCCCAGGCAGAGAAAATTTCAGGAGCCTATAGAAATTTCAGTCTTGGATGGTACAAAATAAATGAAACCATTTTTATTGGTCTGGTTTGTTTTTTACATGTCATCCTTCTCTGAAAAATTGTTGCAGCTTATGCTGCAGGAGTCACAGCATAGGCTAGTTATAAATCATGTTTATTAAATGCCACAACAGGGGAACAAGCCAGTTTCAACGTGTCATGTCATATGTGACTACTGATTGCTGCACATGTCTAAGTAAAAACTGGAGGATAATGAAGAATCCAACAGCAGAGCCATGATAAGCAACGATCCATGGGTAAGTCAATTATTTGCTAACCTGTGGTGCATTTTCTCCACTTTTTGTCTCTGCTCATTTTCTGTTCTTCCACATATGTAAGTTAGAACATATATGGAAAATTTGACTGCCTACTGAGGCCAAAAAACAAACCTTTGCAAATAATGATAATTGGGGCCAGAAAACTTTGTCTGAGTATCCTTATACCAAAGCGGAGTGTGACTGTTGACACTAAAAGAAAGAATAGGTGGTGGGAACACGAAGTGTTTCTCTGGCAAAGTAACATGCCACAGTTCTTGTTAGCGTAGGACCAAAGACAGCTGCCTTTATCAAAACAAATAGCAAAGCAGTTGGGATGGAGTGCAACAGAATTTACTACATAGATAAGGATGCCAGGTAGGAAAAGTGGAGACTAAAACAATAATAATAAAAATCATATGTCACAGTGAAAAATACAAAAAATTCAGTGAAGAACTTTGTGTAGGGGTGCTGTATGAATTAATGCAGGCTTCCAAAATGCTGTATGGATTTTCAAAAGAGGTTGAGATAAGAATAATTAGCAGTGAAAGGGGAAAAGAAAAGAAAAATCAAGTTATAAATCTACTTTTTGAAACCTGGGGCGGATATTTTCAAAGGTGCTGAAATTAATGTGATCTCGGTAGCTAAATCCCCTAGCTAGTTTTGAATGTTTTCACATAGACGGTTACTATTGGGCTGCTAGATCCATAATTAGGCCTTTAAATCAAAGAAAACTAGTTTTCAGAGAAGTTGACCTCTGAAAGTTATTCACAGTTCAGTGCTTTTGAAGATTGGGTCACTTTGATTTAGATCTTGGGTACATAGCCTGGGTATTTTGAACTTCAGGGGCATCTTGAACAAATGTCACAGAGTTACAACCTTCATGTCCACTCAAAGTTGCAAAATAGAAAGAAGGTACTGCAAAGATCTCTCTGTAGAATGGGCAGCCTGGTACTATAGGAATATTGAGAGCCAAGTTATGACCTTACTGGCTTGACATGAAATAGTTGCAGGAAGGACAACTGATTCCCTGCAAGCTGCATAGTTCTGCTCAGATGTTTTTCTCCATGTCAGACCAGGTAGAAGATGCATGAGTGGAATAAGAGTCAATCATGAGGCTGAACTTGCAGATAGGTGACTGGCTCAAAATTCAAATGGTTTGGCTAATGTCTTCATGCCAAGATTCCCAGATCAAGGCTTGTCTAGAATATCTATTTTCCTTACTTCAAGTCAGCGCAAGGAGCACTGTTGAAAGCTGGTGGCCTAGTCTACCACTCTTGGAAGGAGTCCATGAGTCCCCTGTGTCATGATAGAGAATTCATTTGCAAATTAAGCTTTTTGTATTCTTTTTTTGAAGTAACTGATTTTGTAAAGAAGATCTGAAATGTTTTGAGTGATTGCATAATTTTCAAATTATAATATTATTTTCTATAACTGTGACGTAAAAGCAAGAAAAATTATAAACAGAGTAAACATTATCCCTTGGAATTACTCACTAAACAACCCCATCCCCATTAACAGACGTAAACTGTGGTTCCTAGTGGATAATCTCTACAACAGACTTCAAGTAGATAAAGCAACATCAGTGTGTTCACATGTTTATATCCGTGCTTGCATGAGAATTCGAGGTTCAATATCATTGTTGTCAGAATTCCTTAAGGAATCCACAAATGAATGATCTGTCCAGGCAATGCAGAACACAGACCAAGTTCATGAGCAGAAGACTAAGATAAAGACACTTTTGGACACTCTTGTGCACTCAGTTGCTGGTATAGACAATACGTTACTCAAGTCTTCAGCTCCATTTTTTAATGACATAAAAATAAATGATAGATGTAGAATAGAATAGAATAGAATAGAATAGAATAATAGAATAATAGAATAATAGAATAATAGAATAATAGAATAATAGAATAATAGAATAATAGAATAATAGAATAATAGAATAATAGAATAATTCTGTTGGAAGGGATATACAATGATCATCTAGTCCAACTCTGACCAATTCAGGGCTGACCAAAAGTTTAAGCACGTTAAGGGCATTGTTCAAATGCCTCTTAAACTCTGACAGGTTTTGAGCATTGACCACATCATTGATTTTCAAATATTAAAAAAGTCAAAGGAGTGCTATTTTTCTCCGTTATCCATCCATCTCTTGTATTCACCTTCCTACAATTAATCAAAGATGCAAAATAGAGGTCCATACCCATTCTGACTGATTAAAATTCTTTAGACCCTTTATTATTAATAAAGGAGTTTAATTTTAGGTTCATACTTAAATTCCAGTGCAGGTAATTGCATTTTGCATGTTTTAGTGTCCCACAGCTCCTTCAGCTGCCTTCAGTTTCCGTTCAGATTGTTGCAGTGCATTGTCAAATCTGTTTAATAGCTGTACGTTTCATGTCTGAAGTGGCTTCATTTTCTGCCCGATGAGGAGATGAGTTGGTGGTTTGTACTGCTGACATACCTGACAAAGGGGAGAGGCTCTGCTGAGGGTTTGCGCTGAGGCTTGTTTTGTTAATATTTATAAACTCAAAATGTGCTAGGAAGAGATGACAAATTATTGCTGTTAGAACAATAGTCTCATCCACCTATTTTCATAAGCTTTTCCTTTCAATAATTAGCATTAGATGCTCAGAAGAAAAACAACAACCAAGCCCAAAAAACCCCTTGACCAAAATAAAAAAAGAGTATTTGAAGGTATTAGAAGAAAACTCTTCATACCTGCTTTTTCATGTGTCTGTGCCTGTTTAGCTCTATTCGGTTTTTTGTTTGAATTGTATAAAACTGTTGAAACAAAATAATTTATTAGCTCAGTTTTATTTGCAAGGAAGGTTCAGTTGCCCTTTATATTATTGTTATATCTCAAGACAATGTTTCTTTACTTATGAGCAGATGTTTGAAATCCTCCAGGAGATTTTTATAAGACTATGGAAATGAACTTGGCATGGGTACCGGTCTCCCAGGTGGAGCGGGTGAACACAAGCCTCCTTAGAAGTCTCAGATCAAGGCTAGTCAGAAAGAGCAACAGAGCCCAGCCACCAAAAGCCTAGTGCTTTGGTGACTGACAGGTACAGGCTCTTTCTGAAGCATAAAAAGGAATGCTAAATGATCTCACTGACAGAATAAATCTTCTATTTGTTTGGTCTGGACCAGATGTGCTACAGGCTGATGTGGAAATGTCTGCTGATGCCAATCTCAGTTTAAATCACAATTTGGCAGCAGGCTTTTCCCTCCCCCTGCTCTGCTCTCCCCCCCACCCTTTTTTTTTTTTTTTAAGTTGCAAGCCTATTCTATGCTCCTAAAAAAGTTTCAGCAATGATCACAATTAATTGGAAATGGGCCTCGCTTGCCTTCCCCAGGACTCCTTCTTTGAGGAGAAGCCTTTCAGGCTCCACTGCCTGCATAGTAGAGAAGTCACTATCAAGTCAGGAGAAACTCCTGAAGGTGTTGTGCGCAGAGGCCTCTGCCTCTGCCCCATCCTAACACCATCTGTCCACACCTCATTATGCAGACCTGGATGCCTTTCTAAAACATGGTCCAACAGAAACGATTGAGAAAGTTTTAAGTTGGGTAATCTGATAGATCCCTATGGGTTGATGTAAGTATCCTTGTTTTCCAAAGTAGTAAAAAAATATAAATAAATCTGGATCAATAATTGTAAAACAATGAAGCACTTTAAAACCATTAACAGCTTTGCACCCAATGCGAGCTCTCTACTATGCCTGCTGTCATCTTCTTCCATAAAAAGAGAAGAACAAAATAATTGAAAAACTAACATTTATTTGTTTTGCTACAGAACATGTGGTCAAAATACTTCAATTTTTCCCTATAAATGAAATTTTCCTAGAGGTATATTTGAGGGCACTAGAACTTCAGCCAAGGAAAAAAAAAAGTGGAAAAAAAAAGAAATTAGTGGAAATATCAGCGTTATGTTTACATAATATTATCTCTTTTCGGATAAACAATAGCAAAAGAAACCTTAAGTTTCATTAAAAGCCTTGACAAGATTAAACACGTTTGACATACCTGAGCAGAAAGTCTCTGGTTCAAATTATGGTTTCCTGTTAGAACAAAAAAAAATATGGAGAAAACGACACAAAGTCAATGAAAAAGAAGGACATATATGCTCAGACTTCACTATCTGTAACACCTAGTAAAGCACACTATTTCATTATCCAACATTTTCAGTTATTTCAGAATGCCAGATACATGTCAATGAAAAAGTGATGGAACTATTAAAAAAATCAGTTTATAATTTCCCTTTTACCTCCTCGCAAAACTTTTGCTCATGGATCCATTTCCATCTGACTCAATCTAGGGCTTCAGCCCTCTGGTGCCTTTTTTTTCCTTTTAATTCAGCCAGCCACTATAAAGCTTTTTCCTTCTTCCTGAAAGCTAAAGTTTGCTCCAAAGGCAAGATTCAGACCTTTTCAGAAAGATTTTCTGCATCAGACATGCCACACCTTTCAAATACCTTAGAGTCACTGGAGGGCTGGAAATGGTAATTTCGCCTCCATCTGTGGGAAAAGATTTCTGTTCCAGAGTGGGATCTAACATCTAGTTCTGGAGTCACAAATAGTGGACTTCTTTGTTGTTATAATATGAAGATTTCAGTGTTACTGTGGTCTTTAAGTTCTTCAGTAAATGGGATGAGAGAGCAAGCAGCGGGTGACTCGGAGCACTGCATAATAAATTAACATGTCAAGGTGAGTTCCAAAGATGTGTGGAAGAACGTTTGTCTCTGTTTAAATGAACCCTGCAAATGAATCTAGAAGTAGTCCTTTATGTTCCACAACCCAAACAGGAAAATGAGTTTCCTTAAGGCTTTCTGACATCTTTGCTTCAACCCCCAAATTAAAAAGGCAGTGAGGTTCAAAGAGAAAGGGAATATTTTCCTAGCTTAAGTTTGTTTCCTGAAGCAAGCATGAGCTGAAAGACTGTCAGAGGTATTGTGTTGTTGCTGCCTGCATCTCATTTCAGCTTCTGATCCTCTAGGTCAAGAAAACTGAATTTGGAAAGCAAGGTATGACAGAGATTTAAAAATAGAGGAGGAATCATTACTACTTTGGCAGACATTAACACTGATCAAATCTACTCATACATCAGATTTTGATGGATTCCATGTATCTGCAGCCAAGAAAAATGATATTTGCACTGCTTTAATTTCAAAGCAAATTTATTTCAGGTGATGAAGCTGAGTTTGTGGTGTTAAGTATTACCATCAGAGTTCGCAAACTTTGTCAACATATGTATGGAAGAAATTATAAATTGTCTTTTTAGTCACGAAAAAAGCCACTGCATTTCATGGCAGAGAAGAGAGGTACACCAACTGTTCAAGCGTCCAAGGAGTTTGTTGGTCCACGTTAATGTGTTATGGAAAACTGCATAACCAAGGCGTAAAATTATATTTCCATTGGCAGAAAAAGGTGGAAAACCTTCCCAGTTAAATAAAGTTTTTCATTCTCAATGTCAAATTGTTTGTATTGTCATCAAATGAAGCCAGCTTTTTCTTGGGGCACCCAACCAAAAAATTAAAACCAAGGCTAGTGCACCAGCAATATAATGCTAGCACAGACAGCATCCACCTTTCTTACACTGTGGGTTAGTCATACGAAGAGAGGATTTGAAAAGTCTATGGGCTGTATAGGGTGCCTCTAGCTGGTAAACATAATGCCAGCAATAAGGATCTTGACTGAGCAGCTGCAGTCAACATCTAGTTCTGTGAAGCCAGTTTATATATATATATATATATATTAGAAAAACCCAGTAGCCTAACAAATTTCCAGTGTGCCAAGATGGGAGCACTCAGAGTCCTAACAACCATTTCAGAATAAACTGAGGCTCTTCTGACAGTGAAGTATAAACTGAATGTTGGAACCCCAAGGACAAGCTCAAACAACATTCCTGAGAGGCTGAGTAAGACAGCAGCCCTCCTTAACTGGACTTCCCAAGCCTGCCACTGTGATAAGAAAGTGGTGACAATTGTTTCTCAGAGTTTTTGTCTTCTGTAGAAGCAGCCACTGGCTCTATACAGAAGTGTTCTCCACAGCAAAAGCAGGAAGAACGACATTATTTCTGTCCAGAGGAGAGACTAAGATCTCTGGCTGTGTGGCTTATACTTTCTAAACTGCTGGCATCTGCCTGTTCTGGCAAAGCAAAGAGTGTCAGCAAATCCATACTCATTCCCTTCATCTCTGTTTTGCTGCTCCTAACAGACTTCTACCTTAGGTTGTCACATGAAGATGTCTCTGGACCATCCTACTCTGAGTCCCCTACTTCTATGAAAACTCTCCAGAAAACCAGTGGTGACCACAGTCCATCAGCTCTTACATCCAGTCAGGTGAGCTATTTCTGTGGGCACTGCAGTCACCTGGTAGTTACAGGCTGGCCAGACTCCAAAGCTCATATTGCTTTGTCCGTTGATGGGACTTCATCAACCAAGGAGTGAACATTCATTAGAAATGTTTGTTACTTCTCACTATTCTTCTAAAAACAAATATTGGAGAAGAACTTATGGATGACTTCCTTGTTCACATGGACCCTCAGATGTGGAATCCAAAAATCATCAATTCTTTATTCTCTCCTTCTCTGTACCTACAGGAGACACTAGGTCAGGTCATGAAGCACTGGCATGCTACCATTAGTGATCTGTACATCTTCATACTTGATATAACAGAGGGAAACAGAGGTGATTCTGTGAAATTACTTAGACCTTACCCATAGACTTCTTCAAAGGCATCTGCACTCTGACTGACGGAGCAGTCTATTGTTTAGTTGTTCTGTTAGATGTGTCCTTGCTCCAGAAAAACCTGACAGCAACAATAGCAAAAAAATACGAGTGAATATCAAGTATATACTGTAATGCATATTTCATCAGAGCTCAATATTCTTCTTTCACTGTGACTCTCAAAGTAAAAACACAACACAAAGCCTTTCCAAAAAACAATCACCAAAACTGTGAGTCCATCTTCTCAGGAGTGTCGTAACTTCAGTGTAGTGTAGGCTTCACTGGAAGTCCCAGATTATATCAACAGTTAATGTAGAAGATGCTACTTTAAATATTTAGTTTCATTTCTCTGAATACTGAGATTGACTTTTTCTCCAATTAATGTGGTGAATACATGCCTTCTGTTCTTATTTAAGATGTCAAAGTGTCAGATTGTTTCTTTACAGCTCAAACAGGAGACACGTGTTTACAAAAAATAAAATAGAATAGTTCAGTCGTAGCTGCACTTAATAATTTCAGAAATGATACAACAAGATAGAATTACTATTGTATTACAGTATAACATGACATAATTATGACAGGCCTTGACATGCGCTGGGCATGATTGTCTGTCATGCAACAGTGTTGCTGAATCTTCACAAAATCAGTCTTCATGCAAGCGATACAAAATACAATTTAAGCTGGACAAGTTCAGACTGAGCAAAAGACTAATGTATTTTAATAGTGAGAGGAATTAACCTTTGCAACAAGGATTTTGATGGATGTTCTATCCCAGGTAAATTTAGATGAAGGTTTAAAATTTTTATTTTATATTTTCTGTAAGAGGAGAGTTAATTTAAGCACAGAAGTATTGAATGCTATGCAAACTAAATGAGCAGCAGTAATCTTTTCTAATTGGCAGAAAATCCACTGTTAATGCTTCTACCACAAAACTGTCAAGTATATTTCTTAAAGGAAGGTAGTTGTTATCAGTCCTCCTTTAGCATAATTAACCATTTTTGTACATCTTCTATCTGCATGTGATTTAGAGAGACCTGGTTTTCAGTGAGTGATGACACAATCATGACATCCCACCTAAGTTTAATTATCTAATTATTAAATGTATGGTCTCCTGTGTCCGCTTCTGTGGCTAGCAAATTCATTCCTGAGCTACAAATAGCATGGGAACTATGGAGGGACATTTAACAACCTGTTTTTAAAACTATATGGGCCCCCACATATGGATTTTAATTACCTGACTGGCTTTGCGTCGACAAGCCCTCAGACATTCCGTAATTGTATCTCATGAGCTTTCTCAAAATTAATTAAAAATAACACTTTAACCAATTTTATTCAAGCTTGACAGGAGCATTTCCAGTGTTATGATATTACAGCATGAACAATCCTACAGGTAGTCTTTTTCTCCTTCATAGTTAATCTAGAAACTTTCAGGCTAAGTGCATTTTCCAATTCTATGGTATTGGAGGAAAAGTATAAGGCTTTATAGCCAAAGGGGCTATAAGTCAGAGTTATTTGAAGGATTAATATGCCAGAGGCCATCATCTTTCAATATTGCAAAATGAGTTAATGGCTTTCATTGCATAGAGTATAAAACCACAAGGGATCATACTAAATTTTGACCTTCTGTCTATCATTGGGCACTCAGTGATACCCAGTATTATACCCCAGATTTAAGTTAGTCAAAGCATTTAAATTTCAGGGCTTGTCAGTTGTGTGTCATTGGCAAAGAAAAAAAGAAGCCAAGGTGTGACCATAACCTAAGGTTGCAAAGCATGCAAATCAATTGGATGTGCTTTTCCTACTTTACATTTGAAGATAAATTACATCTTAATTGCACTCTAGCAGTGAAAGGCAACCTACTACAGCCTCAAATCCAGATCTTTGCCTGTCGGACAAAATGGAAAATCCTTTCCTGAATGCAGTGAGTGGCATGACTGTGAAATAATGTGAATTCTCTGTGTCACCTTTGAGTTCTGAGCAACATCATCACAGAAGTCTCTGAGGAAGGCTGAGATAAAGAAACCAGCCAACCCCAAATATATCTGGTTAATGGTGTTCTCAGGCAAAAAACCACTCCTTGAGCCCTTCAGGCAACAGAGGCTTGACATAGAATTGTTATTTTTCTTAATGAAAGCATTTTGAACATGTCAGGAACATTTTACCTGTTTAGCAGGAGACAAGCCTGGCTCTGAAGGAAAGTCTGAAAGTATACATGAATAGGGTATGAACTATCTTTCCCATCCTTCTCCAAGATCCTTCCAGGTCATTTCTGGGTTTCAGTTTGCAGGACATTTTGAGACACTGTGTTTCTACCATGCGGGTGGTCAAAGATTGAGACAAGAGCCCAGAGTGACCGTGAAATATTAATTTTTTGAAACAGTCAAACCTCACTGGACAAGGGCCTAAGCTAAGAGATCTAATGTGGTCCTGCTCTGGTGGAGTGACTGGACCAGGTGAGTTACTGCAAAAGTTTTTTCTACCCTACCTCATCCTAAGGTTCTAGTAAAATCCTTTAAAAAAATATTTAGCTACAGGAACTGCACAAGTAAAGAGTACAAATTAACAGCTGATGTCTGAAATCATAACATAGTGGCAATTTTCTCTGTCCTATTTCTTCTCTGCCTTTATTAGCAGGGCCTGGCCTCTCAAAATGGAAATATTTCTCAGGAGCTCATCTGTTCCTTCTGTGCCAAGAACAAAGGAGAAGAAATATTTAAAATTAGTGTGATGTGAGCAGGATCATTGCAAAGTAAGATGTTTTTCAAAGTTTCCCAGGAGATATCACTAGTTTTTTAGATCCATCTGGAATTCAGTCATTGCTTCTTGCCAGCTGCTGCTGGGACCTTCCAGTTGTTTCTCCTCTTCTGGACACAACATGTAGTGGGAGCAGTTATTGCTGCTGATATAACTCTGAAGGACAGGAAAATAAGCTGGGAATAGAAGCAGCTTTTTTTCTTTGCATTTTGAACTGGACCAAATTTATGTTGTGCTGTTTTGGCTGTTAACAGCTGAGGTTACTGGAGGGTACAACTTCTGAAAGACCATGAAAAATACAGCCTTCTGCTACTGCTTATATGAGAATATCTTCACTGCACAAACCTGACTTATTTAATCTGTTACAGGCATTACCAAAAGCTCAGTTTTGGAGGATATATATGATAGAATTTTTAATTTATTTCCTGGAAGACAACATGTAAAGGCCTGCAAAAGTCTCTTTAAAACTAGCGCATTTAATTTACAGAAGAATTACTAGAATTAGTCCTCACTGTACAGCAAATTGCTTGACCTGGATCAAAAACCAGCAAGAATCAGACAAACAAAACAAGTTCTACTCACCCATTTAAATACCATAGAAAATTTTACTGTGTCTCAATTTGGGTTACTGACAGGCTCTGAATCCCTCACTGTCAACAGCGTCTATAACCTACTGCAGGTGCTGAACTTCAGCACTGCAATGACTCCCCACTGACTATGATCAATTGTATTCCTGAACAGTATATAGTTTGACTAACACATCACACTCCAACAAAGATGCTTTCCTCTTTCTTAAGTCTCCTGGAAAGTGGTCTGAATAGCATTTCACAGTTGTTTGAAGAGTTTTCTGAACACTGTTCAGCGTAGTTGCCTTAGACACTTGCAAACTTAAGGTAAAAGAAAAATCCAACTTAAAGCAACTGCTTGGGAAACAATTGTTGAGATGCTTGTCCTTGACAGGGCTGGAAAGTTAGTAGCTATAAATTTTTAGAAGAAAAATCAATGAACTCCTAAGGTGTATTTTCCTGGGTGTCTTAGGTCTAGTCCTGTCTTGTACCCCATATTGATGGCTTAGAGGTTTGGCCTTTTAGTATCACACAAATCTAAAAGAAATGCAATAATACTGAACATGACAACATGTTGCTAAAAACAAGCTGCCAAGCAGCTTTAAAAAGCTGTCAGACTACCTGTCAATAAACGTGCATTGTTTGGCAAAGTGGATCCCAGCTGCAAATTCTAGGAGATGAGAGGGTGTTGAACAACTTACAAAGTTTCTTAGTCCCTTGTAAGTATCGGTCTGGCTTATAGTTTAAAACAGGTTTTGGTGATGTCCAGTGCACCAGGTGACTCGTGGGGGGTTGCAGGACCAACTCAGCCTTAGATTGCCTTGAGGCCCTGTCTCCGCAGAGACGACCCATGGGGAGCTGTGTAGATAGCTCAGCCCTGAGTTGTCTGGTAAGCACAAAACTAAACAGGGCAGTGTTGCATCATTCAAAGAACCGAAACCTGAGCTGAGCCTTGAAGTCCCCAACAAATAATATGCCCTGAGTCCCAATCAAACCACTAATGAATTGTCTAAAAGTAAAACAAAGGTAAGCTGGAGGATTTCTGTCTGGCTCCAAGGGACCATGACAATACAAAGATATGCAAATGATAGAGCATACAGAAGAGAACATCACCCAAGAATAACTAAAGATAAGGGGAAACGCTGCTAAAGACAAACACCCCAGGTGGTCTAATCCAGGCACCCTCCTGCCTGCTGTCACCTACATCAGGAAATAAAAAGCCTAAGATTCATGCTAGAACTGGGGGAGTTACTTCTCCAGCCATGGAGTGATGAGAACCTTCCCCCTTGGTCGGAATGCTGGCCAAGGTAGCTTACATGGGAGCCCTTACCTGGGGGGACAGGATGAACTCGGAACCATACTGATGACTGAACGTATTGACAAATTCACTCCCTTTCCAACCCCACCACTCGGGTCACCTTGTGGGTAAGATTATTTACCTCAGCTAATGCTGAGTGATATATATTTCCTCCTCAGGGGCATACTTCCCGAGTGTATTTTGTATTTCTCCTCAGGTTCATTTCTAGGTTTCCCTGAGAGTATTCTTGGTTTTGCTCCACTGTATTTCTGTTCAAACGGGCTTGTTTGTTTGCCAGGCGGCCAGGCTTTCTGTGGGCAAGTTATTGTTGTTGTTGTTGTTAGTGTTTGTGTGTTTCATAATGCATTGTTGTTGGTATTATATTAGTTATACAACCTTTAGTGTATGTGTAGCTTTTCAATTTATCACCGGCAATCCAAAAGAACCATTTGTTTCCCAGCTTGCATCTATGTTGCATATTCGGTGCTGGCCTCACAAGACCGGATTTATTTCCTCAATTTTGCAACATCCCTGCATGAGCAAGATTGTATGGCAGCAAGGTTGCAGACAGACCACTGGCATCAAAAGAAATGTCTCAGTAACATTATTGGCCTTTCTCATTCATATTCAGCCAGGCAGAATCTCAGAACTTCTACCCTGTCAAAATAGGATAAAGCCTCTTGCCCACAGGTTATTGGTCTGAACTTACACAGGTAACAGGTTTTGAGATGGGAGCCTATTACATGGTTGTCATTTGTACAAAACAATAAAAATTAAAGTATGTTCAGATCCAGGGGTTCAACTTATGACACTCCTAAATCAAGTATTGACTTCAGGGAGCTAAGGCAGGGTTTGCCAAAGATGCACATTACAGTATGATTAAAAAACAGGTTCATGTTCCCAAGGTAGTAGTAACATTGTGTCAAAGCAGTGTTGAAAATGTTAAATGCCCAAATATTTAATCCTGGGTCGATTTTTCTGACAGTGCTTACAGGATTATAATACTATTGCTCTCCATCCTAGCAGACATTAAGTTAGCTCAATTACATCTACATTGAATAGTTTACTGTAATTTTCAAGCAGATGCAACTATTGTTTTTCCATACTCACATCAGCAATAAACTTCATATAATTAAGTGAAAAAAGCATATCCACTGTATTCACAAACAGAGCACCATATTCATCAGGGTGAGTGGCAGAATGGAACTGGGCAGAAGTGGCATTTGTCCGGTCTCCATGCTGGGGCCAATTCTGTTTAATACCTTTATCATCAATCTGGATGAGGAGATTGAGTGCACCGTCAATAAGTTTGCAGATGACACGAAGTTGGTGGTGTGTGTTAATCTGCTTGAGGGTAGGAAGGCTGTACTGAGGGATCTGGACAGGATGCATCAATGGGCCAAGGCCAACTGTATGTGTTTCTGAAAGGCCAAGTGCCAGGTCCTGCATTTGAGTAACAACAACGCCATGCAATACTACAGGCTTGGGTAAAAGTGGCTGGAAAGCTGCCTGGTGGAAAACTACCTGGGGGTACTGGTCAACAGCCGGCTGAATATGAGCCAGCAGTGTGCACAGGTGATCAAGAAGGCTAACAGCATCCTGGCCTATATAATAAACAGTGTGGCCAGCAGAATCAGGAAAGTAATCATTCCCCTGTACCCGGCACTGGTGAGGATACACATTGAATACTGTGCTCAGTTTTGAACCCCTCACTACAAGAAGGACATTGAGGTATTGGAGCATGTCCAGAGAAGGACAACGAAGCTGATGAGAGGTCAAGAGGACAAGTCTTACGAGGAGCACCTGAGGGAACTGGGGTTGTTTAGTCTTGAGAAGAGGAGGCTGAGGGGAGACCCTCTCGTGCTCTACAACTACCTGAAAGAGGATAATAGGAAGGTGGATATTGGACTCCCAGGTAATAAGTGGTAGGACAAGAGAAAATGGCCTCAAGTTGTACCAGGTTTGGGCTGGATATTAAGAAAAATGTCTGCACCAAAGGCATTGTCAAGCACTGGAACAATCTGCCCAGGGAAGTGGTTGAATCACCATCCCTGGAAGTATTTGAAAGACATGTAGATGTGGCACTCAGGGACATGGTTTAGTGGTGGATTTGACAGTGTTAAGTTTACAGTTGGACTCGATGATCTTGGAGGTCTTTTCCAACTAAAATGATTCTATGATTCTATGAATAACCTCACAAAGGAAATCTTACCAACAGCAATCATTTCCCTGTCAGCCAACGGTACAGTGAAACAAGTTTAAATAATATGGTTTTCATATCTCAGGAACAAAGATAGACTGGCCATAAAGCATTTGAAAATCTTGGTAGTTTCTACATATAAATAAATATGTTCAAAATATTTTCAGTGAGTTGACAGAATTTGCATCTGATTGATATCAAAAAGCTTCACTTTTCCTTTCTTAACAGTACAAAGAAAAGCAACATCTAACCCAAACCATATTGAGCCTGTAAGTTTTTGCGGAAGATGTGAGAATCTTGAGATATGTCTATGTAATTTGAAATCAAATGGAAAAACATATGTCCCTATGTAACAGACAGGGGCATACTTCAGAGGCTACTCTGACGGGCAAGATGTGGCTTGAGAACGACTTGGTCTATCCTCACTGAGACAAAGTCACAAACAAGAAAACTAATAGCAGAAAATAAATCACCAAAGTGTTAAATTCTATGGATAGCTCTCTGAATAAAAGAATAAATGCAAATCTTAAGTATTTTGAGATATAAAAGAATGAGTGAACTGAGCAGAAATGTTCTGCATCCTGGTATTGTTCCTCCTTTTACTCATATTCTTTTGCCCCTTAATCTCTCTGTTATATTTTCTCCCACAGGTATGATTTAACCATTCAAGGAGGAGAAGAAGTGATGGAGAGGGATGTTTCTGAAACAGTGAGACTTTTTTCTGTATTTGGCATCAGATGAGGAGAGATTTGAGGTGACGAGCCACGTATTGCAGAGACACAGTTGTGGATCCACAGCTCACTACACAGGAGGAAGGGGAAAGTTCAGGGAGCACTGAGCCAGTCAAGGGTATTCCAGGTTGTGAACAAGTGGGCAGCAAATACACAGAGCAAAAGTGACTGCAGCTTGAAACTTTTTAACTTCTGGTCATATAGAGCTGAATCAGATTGCCTCCATAATGTTTGAAAGAGAGGAAAAAAGGAAATCCAAAACCCAGCAGAAGACAGGTACCATAAAAACACAGTAATGATACAATAGAGAACTAAAACCAGCAAAGCTGAGACCAGAACTGAAGTTTGAAAATTGAATTTTAAAAAATTACAGATGTAAATATTTCTGAGTGTTAGTAGTTACACTTTGAATTATTTCTGGATTAGTGGCCAGGATTTTTTTGGGTAAGACGTGAGAGAGACAGAAAAAAATTGTGTCTGGGTCCTGTTGTTAACTTACAAAGATAGATGAGCTCCAGAGTACTAGCTGGAACCAAAACTACACCAGCAACTGTGATATCAGTTAAACGGTAGGAGTGATCAATAGTCCAGCAGTAGAGACACAGATTTTCTTAGTCCTTGCCTTTGCCTGCCACTGTGCAAATTGCCTTGCTGTGCTTGGTCACTGGCCAATTAAATTAAAGAGCAATCATTGCTAGGATCTTGTTCTGGAGTGAAACTGGCCTAATTAGGGATGGCTACTGATATTGTCCCAGGCTGTTCTCCCTACCCATACTACCCAGATGTTGAGCTTTTATAGGTTGCATAATATTTCAGAAGAAATCATCACATTTCATAGGAAAATGGAACAATTAGAAGCAAATTACTGTGTGGATCAGCATTAAGCACTATGGCTGGTGCAAATATCAGGGCACGTTGATAGCTGTTATGAAAAAAGGCTTTGTTGAGGGAGGGGATTCTTCACCTGCACTCTGCTTTCATGGAGTACTATGTTCAGCTCTGGGATCCTCAACATAAGAAAGACATCGTCCAGAGGAGGGCCATGGAGATGATCAGGGAACTGGAGCACCTCTCCTACAAAGACAGGCTAAGAGAGTTGAGGTTGTTCAGCCTGGAGAATAGAGGGCTCCTAGGAGGCCTCACAACAACCTTCTAGTACTTAAAGAGGGCTTATAGGAATGATGGCATCAGACTTTTTAGTAAGGCCTGTAGTGACTGGACAAGGGGTAATGGTTTTAAACTGAAAGAGGGTAGGTTCAGACTAGATATAAGGAAGAAATTATTTACAATGAGGCCAGTGAAACACTGCAACAGGTTGCCTCAAGAGGTGGTAGATGCCCCATCCCTGGAAACATTCAAGGTCAGGTTGGACAGGGCTCTGATCAACCTCATCTAGTTGAAGATGTCCCTGCTCATTGGAAGGAGGTTGGTCTAGATGACCCTGCCAACCCAAACTATTCAGTGATTCTATGATTCTGTGGTGAAAAGAACCCAGATGACTAAAACTCTTGCTAACTTTGGTAAGATGAATCCAAAGCTTGATATCTAGCCATGGAGATAAGGCATGTACTTAAGGGGGCTTACGGGAAGATGGGGCAGGACTCTTTATCAGGGAGTCTAGTGATAGAACAGATGTAATGGGTTTAAATTGAAAGAAGGCAGATTTAGATGAGATATTAGAAAGAAATTCTTTACTGTGAGTGTGGTGTGACAATGGAACAAGTTGCCCAGGGAAGCTGTGGATGCCGCCTCCTTGAAAGTGTTCAAGGCCAGGTTGGACGGGGTTTTGAGCAGCCTGGACTGGTGGAGGTGTCCCTGCCCATTGCAGGGTTTGGACTGGATGAGCTTTAAGGTGCCTTCCAGCCTAAACCATTCTGGGATAATTTGGTTCTGTAATTTTCCACCTATCCAGTATTTGCCCTCTCCTCTTGCCATGACAGCCCTTTGTGGACTGTATGTTATCATTTTCAGTAACACATTTTTCACTGGAATTTGAGAGAGTAGGAGGAAAAAAGCAAGTGGAAAACTGAAATTAAGATTACAATGCACAATGTTACACAGTTGCAACATTGTACTGAAGAGAGGTCTGGAAGTGGTGGGCTTTTGTTTTCTGAACACTCTTCTGTAAGCTGATGACTGAACCTCTGTCTAAACAGAACACACAGCAAACGGTGAAGCAAAGTGACAGCTCAGTTAGAAGTCTCAGTGCTCAGATTTTTCATTTTCTATTCAAATCACTGTTTACAAGCTTCCTGAGCAACAGTTCCAGGATGCAAAATTGCATTCAATGTCCTCCTTCTCATTTGGCTTGGCAGAATAAAGGTCATGAGTGAGTCTGTCAGACTGAACACACACACCACATCTTTTGCTCGCTGTGACAAATAAAGAGCTAATCTGATGCTGTAGGCTCTGTCACCTCTATCAAATCTCATTTTGTCTTCAGTTTGTTGGCAGTTTCAAATGGTTGCTTTTCAAAAGGCTCTCTCCTGAATATGTGAATTTGGGGCTTTACATCTTTTTCTCGTGAGATGTTGACATGCCGCTTAGAGCACGGACTAATGATTGAATCTCCTTTTTGAGTGTAACATGTTTTGCACTAATCTGGTTTGGAGAGGGTTTTTCACGTAGGCACTTGTTTAAACATACTCAGTTCAATGTGAGCAGTACAATCTAAAATGGGCTGCAGGGTTTTTGTTAGGTTTTTTTTTTTCTTCTTCTTCTTTGTAACGTAAAGAATGTGAAATTAAAAGAGTCAGCTTTAACTTTAGTGTGGCAACACAGTCCCTTTTAACTTGCCTCAGTCCCACGAGTACCCTGTCACCTTAATTTCTGTTTAGACTAAGACAGGTTTGTAGCACTCTTCTTAGTAATTCATCTCTGAAATAATGTTGACTTGGGGCCTCATGTCTATCTTGAAGTATAATAGTGTCATTTACTGTTAAAAGTGGCATCAAGAGATCCTTTCTTTTGTCACAATTGCAGTGTCTCCATAGAACCAGATATTTTTCTAAAGGTTATAAGACTGGGCCCTGATGCTGCTAGTGATTTCTGCAAGTGAAACATTCTGAACCTGCAGTCTTTTAGACAAAGAATCTTATAGGAAAGAGGATGTTGTTTATAGTAGCCTGTGGCTTATGATACCTAATAAAACCTGTGCTTACTTGGTAAATCAGACTTTTATCTTTCTTTTATTTCACTGTCTCCGGATTTTTAGTTTAGTTTAGTTTAGTTTAGTTTTGTTTTTAATCTTGATTTGGGTTTAGTTTAGTTTAGTTTAATTTAGTTTAGTTAAGTTTAGTTAAAATGTGGTCGACACACTGGAGGGAAGAGGTGTCATCCAGAGGGACCTGGACAGGCTGGAGAGGTGGGTCCATGCAAACCTCATAAAATTCAACAAAGCCAAGTACAAAGTCCTGTACCTGGGTCAGGGCAATCCCAAGCACAAATACAGGCTGGGCAGAGAATGGATTGGAAACAGCACTGAGAAGAAGGACTTGGGGGTGTTGGTCGATGAGAAGCTCAACAAAAGCTGGCAATGTGTGCTTGCAGCCCAGAAGGCCAACTACATCTTGGGCTGCATCAAAAGAAGTGTGGCCAGCAGGGTAAGGGAGGTGTTTCTGCCCCTCTATTCTCCTCTGGTGAGACCCCACTTAGATTCCAGTCCTGGAATCCCCAACAAAAGAAGGACATTGAGCTGTTGGAGCGGGTCCAGAGGAGGCCACAAAGGTGATGAGAGATCTGGAGCACGTTTCCTGCAAAGACAGACTGGGAGACTTAGGGTTTTTCAGCCCAGAGAAGAGAAGGCTCCCGGGAGACCTTAGAGCAGCCTTCCAGTACCTGAAGGGGCCTACAAGAAAGCTGAGGAGGGACTTTTTACAAGGGTATGGAGTGGTAGGACAAAGGGTAATGTTTTTAAACTGGAAGGGGTTAGATTTATATTAGACGTTAGGAGGAAGTTCTTCCCTGTGAGGGCGATGAAACACTGGCACAGGTTGCCCAGGGAAGCTACAGATGCCCCACCCTGAAGGTGTTCAAGGCCAAGCTGCATGGACCTTTGAGCAACCCATGGCAAGGGAGTTGGACTGGATGATCCTTAAGGTCCCTTCCAACCCAACACATTCTGTGATTCTGTGATTCTATGAATTACTGTGTGACTGATACTTCTCTGATCAAGTTAACATCAGTGTCATCCTCTAAATCACAGTACTATCAGTCATATTTTCATTGCAAATTTGATTTGATTACAACTACTCTGTTCTTTAAAATAGGACAGTGTATAATTCAAGTAAGGTCTGAAATCTTTATGAAATCTCAACTTGATAAAATTTTTAAAGTTTTTATCTGGGTTATACCCCACTCATTCCCCAACTAAATTCCTACGCTTTAATGTACAGGTGAATCTAAGATGACTCCCCTTGTTCAGTGGTTCATTGATATTTTTGCTGAGGAAAAACACCATGGGAAGTAACACTAAAGATGTTGGATCTTCATTCTGAGCCACATCACATGCAGACATTCCTGGTGTTAAAACATATCTTTCTCATTACTGGTACACAGCTGACAGTTCACAGTTGAGTTTGCTGCAGGAACATCATTTTATTTTTGTGCATCTTTGTCGTAATTACCAACATTCAGTATCAAAAGTGTCAGACTTTACAAAACCAGGCATTTCAATTCTCTCTCAGAATCTGTATAGAAACTGCATTTTTTGCTGTCAAAGTTTCTGCCATACAACGAAAGCTATGGTTCCAGGTTTCCTGGTTGTTTGTTGCCTTGAAGAGGCATCTTTTTATTCTAGGTCGCCCTGCCCTTTCTTTGAAGAATTTCGTGAGATACACAAGAACAACTTTTTTCCTGCTTTATGTTTGGACTCCTGCTCTGAAATAGTCCCTGAGACACCCAGTAAGTTTGTCATATAAGATATCATCTACCTTATTCTTATGGAAGGGGGTGGAGATAATTCTTGTGCTTTAGAAACCACAGAGTTATTTCTAAACAAAATAAAGGACTTTCCCTTACTTTTGTGTCAATTTTTCCCTTTGGAGAGATGGAACCTGTCTATTCTAGCACCATGCACAAGCACCATGCACAATTTTCCTTCTCCTATTTCTTCTCTGCTGGGTGCTTTTCACATCTTCCATCCTTCTCTAGCTTTTCTCTGGTCTTTCTACTTAATCAGTCCTTTCCAGTTCGTGCTATTCACCCTAAAATTAAATTAGATAAACAGTGTAGTAGGGCAGCCTTATTTAACAGACAGCCTTATGTTTGTTTGCACTTCACACCTCTGTTGACTGTTCAGGTTGCAATAATTTGAACCACAACTGTCTCCTCCACTACTATACTGGAAATCCACTCTTGAATGTTCATTGCTGGTACTGTATAATAATGAATACATTTATATGTGCATATGCATAGGCATACACACCACAGGGAAACAAGTTAGGCTTTGGATAGCAGCTCTGATCATTAAAAAACATTCTTGCACCTATTCAGATCTTTATTTATTTCAGGCTGTTTTAATTCTCATTTACACTATAGATATTTCATATCACTCTGTCACTGTGAGCATAAAATATTTCCAGGTATCAACTGATACACTGCAATTGTTGAACAATAATAGAAATTGCTCAACTATGCTTCCAGCATGGGATGAAGTGAGTATAGTATAAATGGCAAGCATGGCCATTCATTTTTCTTTATAGCCAAGCTGGCTCACTCATCCTTATTTTAAGTGATAGTTCAAGCTGTGAAAGAGTTGTTATCACACTCATCATTTTTACTACATAGGAAATGGTCCCTTTGGTTAATTGGATTTGGAAAATTTGCCGAGCATTCAGGTGAACCTCCATGAGTCCTAGTAATATTGTGATACCCCACAAATCCCTGTCAGCTGTCCACATTCTAACTAAGACTTCCATTTTCTGGAGTTTTGAGTCCAGGAAAAAAAAACAAACCAAAACAATACCAAAAAAAACAAACCAACAAACCAACAACAACAACAAACAAACAAACCAACCCAAAACAACGAAAAAACCCCCTCCATGAAGTCCAGATGGACTTGATTACTGTAATATATTTTGCAGACAGAATGCTGAGATACTGTGAACTGTGTCACCCATACATGTTCATAAAGTACGTAACAAGATTGTTTTACTTTTCAGATTAACACACTAAAAGTCCTTTCCTTAATACTCTGTAGCTGACTAGAAGAGAGCACTTGCAGATGTCTCAGCTACACATCTACTAACCATCTTTCAGTAATCTTATTCAAGGCCTGGCACTCTCACTGTGGGACAACGTTTCTGAGACTGTCTGCTTGAATCCTCTGCCATTTAGAAACAAGACCACAGGGGTGGGGGAAGAAAAAAATAAAGAAAAGAAGAAACCACTCAACAACTTGATTTTCCAGATGATCCTTCTAAAGTTTGACTTAAAAATCCTCAGAAGCATTAGGATACTTTCAATCCAGTTCAGTGGGTTGTCAGTGAAGACTTTAGGGAACAGCTTTTCACAAAACAGCAGACGCAAGTCTTTTTTTTCCTCTTTCTCACAATAATTAAAACTACTCCTAGCAAATTATAAAAACCTGCTATGACTTTTACAACTATTCTCACTTTGGGAAACTGGGGAAAATGACCTGTAGTCTCATAGTGAGGAAAATAGAAAGAAAAGAAGCATAGGTAAGTTAAATTGTTCTCCCCATTTTAACATACCTGGTTATTACTGTATGGCTGAAATCTATATCCTATAAAAATGACATCCTGCACAACACAAGAGGGATAGTTTAAGCTGCCTTAAATCACTCAACCTGCAATACATCTGAAATGTTAATTAAGCAAGGTTTTTATCCTCACCTCTGCTCTGCTGGCTTTAGTGAAAGCTTGTCTGCCAGGGAAAGCTCTCTGCAGGTACCGCCAATTCTGTTTGAAGTTGGTGATCTGGGTTTGGCTCATAACATTCACAGTAGATTTACCTGAAAGATCAATAAAAGCATGTTCAAAGCAAGATTGGCTTCATAGAGCCCAGGATTTTATTAATTTATATAAACTTCCTAAAACTTTTGCTATAAAGAAAAAGGAAAAGGCTTGAAAATATTCACATTGTACAGCAAGGTAATGAAAATGGTATAGCAAACTTCTAGAATTAGTTTCTCTTTTCCAAAAAACCCCTTCAAAATAATACACACATCAGAATGACAAGATGCTACAAACATAGATGAGATTTTCAAATGCAGCTGGAGCTTTCAGATGTTTCAAGTTGTGACATCTCAACAGGTCCTTATTTTCAGGTGACTGTAAGCACCTCATCTTGGAAACATACCTTTAAACCATCTCATATAAAGCCCTCCAAAATACCCTTCACATTATGCTTCCCTTGAAAATTTTTATTTTGGCAAGTCCTTGATTGAAAATTCTCTTCTGTCATTGATGTCATGAGATAGATCTTTGTAACAGAAGAAGTCTAAGGGTAATTCTCATCCCCAACTGTTAAATGAAATAGTATGCCTTAGTGTGGCACATGCTGATTTCTTCTTTTTTTTTCCATGGTGTATAGTTTAGTAGAATATAAAATCAGAATTTAAAAACCAATCAAGGAGCCAGCAAGACTTTGATCTTTAAAATGCTGGAATTATCTTTAATCAGAGGAGATTTATAAGTAGTAGTCGAATTAAAGGTGGAATTACTGTCTGGCTTTGTTCGTTTAAGTTTCTTTGCTTTTCACAGTAACAAAAATTTTGTCTCAAATATCTCCTATATTCTTTGAGAGGGATTTGTAATAGACAGTCTTCAACTTCAGAATTGGGTTAATCTTCCGGATCTTTAGTAGCAGCACTATAAGTAGATCTGTGAGCTTGGAGACTCTTATCAGTGAAAGAGTATTTGAAGCTCTGGAAATGTGTGTTCCCAAGCCTATGGTGAACAGCCTCTAAGTACAGAAGAAAACAGAGTAAGTCTAGCTAGAGAAATCCTTGTTTTTCATGTATGCTCCTAGGGAAAAGCAGGCTATTTTCTTTTGAAATCCTACTCTTTTGGGTTTACTTATTTGTTCTCACACATTTAATGATTCTTATAATGGAGAAGGTGTTGTTTGTTTTTTTTTTTCCATTGGAATAAATGGGAAAATATGTTGAAATGCTCAAAATAAGTTAAAAGTTTCATAGAAAACGATACTTTCTCTACAGGTCTCATGAGCAACATTAAATTTGTGACAAAGAGGTCCCATCCAGGAAAGAATGTATTGATACCACCTGAACATGAAAGGCTAGTAAATACAAAGTGAAGTTGACTACATGGCTGAGAATCTGGAGGACTGTCTTCCAAGCACTTCATTGCCTTTGTTGGTTCCGTATCATGTCACCTTCCTGCCATTACTTACTGAAAGCAAAAAAACGTAAGTGGCTGTGTGGGGCAAAGCTATACAAAGGAGAACTGCTTAAAAGGAGTTTTCAGGAAAAACAGTCTATGGAGGGGCGAGTCTGAGGTGGAGAGGGGGACATTTAGAGAGGAGATTGCTTTTTTTTTTTCTTTTCTATTTTGAGTTTCTAAAGACTGTGCCAGGGGTTTGTTCATTTTTCAACCCCTGTGAACCAAGCGTCAAACCTAATCCACTGAGCCCTTTGCTAACCTAACCCTGCTGGATTTATCCTGCCTTAGCACATACTATCTGTATACTTTGACTGCTTCAGATGATTATGACTGGAATTCTTTGTGTGGCTTTAGTGCACCATATAGGGGCATAAGAAGACCTTAACTACATTTAAAAAAAATAAATGAAAAAAGAAGAAAAGAAGATAAGAAAAAACTCTCATCTGTGAATAAAGGCATTTATAAGCAGCATAGCATTGCCTTCTACCTGACTGTTACTTCTAATAGTGTAATACTGGAAAAATAAGTATTCCCATTGCCCCTTTGCAAGGAAAGGTCTAGCTAAGGCACACTGAGCAGCAGTTTAACGTTTCTTGTTTTTCCTTTTATTTATGGGTACCTGGGATTGCTGCTCTTGTAGCTGCAAAGTAGGGCAAAGTAACCCACAGATGCAATTTCCACAAAGAGAGACCCAGGAAGAACAGTCTTAATAAAGAGAAGGAATAGGGAAAGCTCCCTTAAGAAAACAAAGAGACGCATCATGGCTGAGTTCTGATAAAGGTGCAAGTCAGTCAAACTCCTACTTTTGTACAAGAAAAGAAGCAAAATCACTATGAGGTTCCTATGGCTGCTCCTTGGGATGAGCAGAAATCTTTATAACTTATCCAAATACACTATTTGACTCTTAATATGCCTATCCATAGTACAGCATGCTGAATAATGTGGCTGAAAATACAAGAATCACAATATAGGAAGAAAAATTTGAGCACAAAAGAATGACATTTTTCAGTTCACTGTTTTTTGGGATCAGGAAAGGGGAAGAGACAGGAGGGAACATTTACCAATCACCAATCATGCGATGTGTCAGAGCTCACTTGAGAGAATATATCCTTTGCACTGAGTTTTATAGTCTGGAATAAAACTTGATGCCATGGTTCATCTCCAATTCTCCTGCCATGATGCTGGCATGTATACGATGTATATTTCTCTGCATGCTGGCTTGAGTAAGGGAACAAGGAAAAGTTACATATCCTAGTTCTAAAATTTTGGACATAACAGGGTATCTGCAGACTAGGGCTCTAGTATCTCTGGTGGCCCCATCTTCTCTCATAAACATGCTTTTTCTGCATATTGCTTAGCTGAGATTCATGTTTCAACAGTGACTTCCTCAGTTCCCCGTGCATATAAACAGATCTTTCTGAACTGCTCCTTGCATCCACCTCTTTCTTCTCAAGCCCTACTTATCTACCAGTCCCTCCCATCAGGAGAAACAAGGAAAGGGGCTTGGGTACCATCCTGCGGTCATCTCCATTTGTCTAAATGTTCCCAGCCATGGTTTTGGTCCTTGTTAACCAGCACCCACGCAGTGTCCAAACATTGTTCAGGATTTAACACCATATAGGAGCCATTTCCAAGCAGCAGGTGGGATGCAGCCACCCTATTTTCAGAAGATAGAGTGTCTAAGCATATGGATGCAAGCTGTCTCCTCCCAGCTGGTCTGAAGGACAGAAAATGAGCTCTGGCCTTTTTTTGCTTAGTAGTATACAGACGGAGAATTCTAGCAGCAAACAATAACTTGTGGAGCAGATGTGGTTTCTTAATGTTTAACTCATTGTTACAGTTTCTAATTATGTGTTTACAATTACATTTATATATGCTTATAGTCTACTGTATTTCTTTCTTAAAATGAAAATAAATTACTCATTTTGTGCAGAAAATATTCACAGGGACATTATCAGATGTTTCTCTATCTATAATTATGTTTCTGTGACTGTGCATCACTGTCTTCTTAAATGTATATCATTCTCACAAGCATGTTAGCCCTTATTTGTATCTTTTTTATCATACCTATGTGTATCACGATTTATTATTGAATGAACACCTTTTAACCTTTTTCTCATAGTCTTATAACCTTTTCTAGTAATTTAATTTCTTTTCCTAATTTTCACAGTTTTGTGTGATCCTCCCACCTTCATATAAATCTTCCTGTGCAACAAAATAGTTTACATAAATAAAACTGTTATGTATAATTGATGTGTTCTGTTTAATAAATAAGGTATCTGTCATATAGGGGGCAACACTTCCAGTTGTTAAGCAGGCTGGATGAGTGGTAAAAGCATTTGTAGCTTCTGTCTGAAAGAATAGAAAAGGTAAATCTGCTATTCTTGATAAGAAATTATTTCTTTGGAAAGTAAATTCTGCTTGAAGGTGTATCTGAATAATCATTTTTTTAAAAAAAAATCTGTTTTGCATCAAACTTTCAGAATTGTGAGACTTGATTCACTGTTTTGCAGTAGCGAAAAATGCCAGTGGAAAAAAAATAAAAAAGAAAGTTTCCTGCTGTTAATGAGACAGAGGTGACTGTAAACAATAGATGCCTTATAGCTATTTTCAAACAGGAATCAAAGCTGTAATTAAATATAAAACACTGTCAATGATAGGCTCTTTAATGTAACAGATCTCAGTTGCTTTTCCTCTATCAAATATCTTCACTTAGACAAAAGCTGAGAGTGACTGAAAAGAACAAGAGAAGAAAGACTTGTACTGATTTATTGTTGCTTATGACACACCAGCCCTGTAGCTTCAGTAGCAAATATTTTTGACTAGAAGTTGGAACAGAGCTAATTACATAATTTCTGTAGCATCTGTCCTAGTAAATGGTGCCATGCAAAGACAGTTTGTTCATAGATGAACACTGGCTTCAGGTGAACCCCAGGAAAAGTCAGATCCAAGCAAACTTTGCCATTGCTACCTGCTCTGTGCAGACCTTGGGCTGTCTTCTTTCTAAGCTCAGAGTAGGCAAGGAATACAATGGGAAATATTTGAGTCAAACTGGTGAAGAGCTGAAGCTTCTTTACCTTTGTATTTTCAAGTTGTTTTATAACACAAATGTGTGGGTGCTGGATGGATGGCATCCTTTTCCCAAAACCAGAGGTCCAAAGTATATTGCTTCATGAATACACACAAATGAGAACAAAGTAAAGGGAGTACTGGAAGTCAGAGACAACTCTCATGCAACAGCTACCTGAGCTAATCAAAAGGATATACAACTTCTGCACAGTCCTTGATCAGCTGTGCGATGCCTCAAGCCAGAATCCAGCCTATATATGTAAACAAAGAGGAAGCCCTGAGCAAGTACTAGGAAACAGGCCAAAGGATTTGGTATAAAGAATCAAAATTCTTACATGGTGGAGGTTGATTCTCTTCTTGCATAATTTTCTACTTGCAAATCAAAAGAAATTACTTCAGAATCTGATGCATTACCCTGTTATAAGGCTGTAAGATAGAGTCAAAATCTACGTGACTGAAATAAGTGTAGCTATAGAAACACAGTATAACCGATCCATTAGTTTTGGGGTAGCCTATCAGCAAAAACCAAGGAATTTCAATACATAACAGAAGCAACCTTTTATCTACATTGTAAGAGAAAATAGAGTCAGAAGGAAAAATATTCTATTCCCAGTTAACTCAGAATGACTCTGCTACAGAATATGACCCTGGAGAAGCTCCTCCACAGCAGAAGATATTCACCAACTACTTCTACTTTTGAGAACAATGGAGATAATGAAACTTGGTTTCTGCTGGTTCGAAGTGACAAGTTTAGACTTTTTAATGTCTAATAAACTGCACCCACACTCTCTCTTGCCTCAGTTAAACACTGCTAGGTTGTTGCTAGCTGGCAAACTACCAATGCCTGAGTGGATACTTTGAAACCAATGGGCAGCTCTTCATAGTTATCACTGATGCTGAATAAAACAGGTCAGAGAATGATCCCACATACTCAACTGCTTATCATTCCTCTCACTTTACTGCTGGCTTGTCCTGTGTCACAGTTGCAGTCTGTAGCAGTAAGAAATCTCCCAGACAAAGCCTAAGCATGGCATGGTGATAGGATACGGCATCCCATATTTTATAGGGTACACGGACCAAAATGCTTCAGGTTAGACTTCCATCCCTACATGGTATTCCAATACACCATGGTAGGCTTTGCAATCTTGAAGATACAAACATACAAAGCAATTCTTGGTTTCATGCCAAGAAAACACAATTCTGGTGGTGAACACTTCTGACTAAAAAAAGAAAAATTTATACAGAAGATAACTGTAATGTGGAGATCCATAGGCACTCCATATAGAGCCCCACAGAGATCCAGAGGGGAAAGTAAGGTAGAATGAATGTTGCCAACTTTGGCTTCAGGGCCAAGGAAAAGAGGGGCTTGAGACCAGAACAGCTTTTCCACCCCCAAAATAATATTTTTTTCTGTTATTCCTTAGGGTAGTTATGGGTAGTTATATAGTCCCTCTCATCACAACATGAGAGGTACCTCGCAAGTACATACATAAACATGTATGTAACCTTACAGCTTTCCTCGTGCAGACAATACAGGTAAGAAGCCAACACTTAGAGCTTTGTCTTGAACTTGGGTCACATTGGCTCTTCTACTTGATCATTTTGATGGCCATAGATTATGCTAATGTCTTATTCCTTAGCATATTACTGTTTGCAGAACTTAGTGTGTTTCAATAATCTTGATCTGACAGGTCGCTCATACTCAGTCAACTGACTTGCAACTTCTTAACCAATGTGTAGGGTGAGTGGCTGTTCTGAAAACTAAGTGTTTGGGGAATTTGAGTATCATATCTCCAAGATCATGATATATATAGTTTAGTGGAGAAGAGTCTGGATATTATGATATAAAATCAATTCCTTTAGCACAGGCATCTGGAGTAATTTGAAATGCTGTGCAGTGTTTTACCTAGCCTTTAAAGGGTCCTCCACAATGGAGCAGGTTTTATGCATCTCCTGTGTCATACCTGACAGCTCCAAGCAGAAGTCTTTGTTATTCCAAGGCAGCTCAAATGGTACAATTTACCTTTGTTTAGACATCCAATATAAGCCAAAGTCTATTATAATAATGAGAGTTTTGACCCTCAGTACACCTTCAGACAGCTAAGTTTGGAGCTGAGTCTCACTTAGTTTTCTTGAACCTTAGATTAATAATCTACTGGGGCCATTTTTAAGTCTAGCAACTAATTTTAGTTGTATAACGATAAAAACAATATTTGGCATGGTGTTTTGTGTAATAGATTCCCTCCACAGAGTTAGGCTCTAACTTTTATAGATCTAGATTTCTTTCTTCTCCTTCTCAAAGCTAAAGGACTGACTTGAACAACAGTCAAGGCCTTCAGATTCCTCAAGGACCCTTCAATCTCCAAGCTTCACAAAAGCAAATAAACTGCTTCAGCTAACAGAAAAAGTTGCTCCACAGTCAGAATCAACCTGGTAATATTTTCCCAGCGCATAATGGCACCGGCCACCTCCTTCCTAATTAATTACCATCTCATAGACTTCTACTGGTGTTTTGAAAAGTTCTCAACAACAACAGTCTCTTCTGTGAAGTAGCTTAAAACATGCACATTGCACTCTGTTTTGATTGACTGATGAACCTCATTGCAGTGTATATAATAATGTGCTAAATGTTACATATGCCCTTAGTGGCTAATTTCAGGAAATTATTAAAATGTGCTTCTTTTAAAAGGTTTGGTAATGTAAGTCAAAGAGACACTTAACAGACCCAATGCTGATTAGTGTGGGTGACCACAGTATACTGAAGTCTTTGATATTTCTTGGCTTTTTCTTGGTTTCCCGGAGGCCCTTTGGACAAAGCAAGAAAGATGGCTGAGACACCCTTAGCCTTCTGGGAAACTCGGTGACATTTAGCGACTGCTGGGGCCTATTCTGCTAATATCTAAACTAATTAAAATCAAATCATAATTGTAGAAGCTTGTTCACCAGAATTCTAATAAGCCTCGGAGCAGTACATGCTGCATGCTGCTGTGCTAAAGGCTGTCTCAGATATGTGAGAAGTGTTTTTCTGTACAGCGAATTGTTCTCGATGATTTTTCTCGATCTTACAACCAGTTCCTTATATAAGAAATGTCACTTCAAATGTAAGATGAAGACTTGCTTCAACATGACTCTTTCCATAGACACTGAATGCATTTTGCTGTATCATGTAATGGGATATTTGTCAGGGTGTGGCAGGTCTATATACCAACTGCATACTAACAGTGATGCCCTACACTGAACTTCAACTTTACACAGCTTCAAAACTATTTCCGGAATCATATGTGACACTCGAGGAGGCAGAGCACTTGAGGAGTAAGATCGCTTGCTAAACTGCCATGAGTTAGGTTCTCTTTTTCTTACTTCACTCCCTGAGTGGTTATGATCAGTTCCTTCAAAAATGTAGGAATTGTTTGGGAAATCAATATTAAAGACAGCATATTATTGTATAAATCCCTACTTTGAATAAAGTAAAGTTTCTCTAAATTAAAATCTCTCACCCTTAGAAAAAGTACAGGGAAAGGTGCTCAAGGATAATCAGGTAGAGAAAATCTTCAGTTTTTCTTGATTAAGAATCCTCAATGTGGAAAAAAATTACTGAAAGGGGATGCAGTAAAGAAATTGATAACATGGAGAAGTTGAATAGAGAATATTTATGCAGTGTTGTAATAAACAAAGGAAAGGACACACAAGGAAATTATCAGGCAGCAAGTATAAAACAAATAAATAACATCTTTTTCACATTACATAGTCAAACTGAGGAGCTCACTACCACAGGCTGCTTTAAACATATTTTAGTAAATTAAATTAATGATATTTCATTTGAAACCCTATTTTAAAAATTACTCTACACCAACAATGACTAGAGGCTGAAAGAACACTTGATGTGTAGGATCACTCATATTTTCTTTCTCCAACCCGGCAGTGCTGAAGACTGGTAGGTGGGCATCTTCTCTGATCTGAGATATTCATGCTTGCTTTCTTAAGAAATCAGAGCCATGTCAAGGTGTCTAAGTCCTACTAATTTCAACAAAATAACTAAATATACAAAGGGTCTGATCAGCTAAATTCTTTGAGTTCAAAACAAAGAAAGAAAACTTGGACCACAGCCTAGTGTAGGCAAATATTGCAGAGAAAATATTAATGCACACTGAAGATCTCCCAAAGTAAAAAATTCATAACTCATTACACATCTCTTCTTATTCAAGGCAACAAGAACTTCATTAGAGATTTTACTGGAAGCAGAGGATGGTCTGCAATGAAGTTTTGTTTAATATGTCTGTAGTTCCATTAAAATTATTATCTCTCCCATCTGCATTCATTTCAGACTATGAGAAGACTGGCAAGGGTAAGTGTCACAGTTAAAGGTAATTACGCCAGCAGGAAATCTGTTCTCAGGTAACTACTGTCATGGTGGGGGCTTGTGGAGATAAAAGACATGAGGGGAGAGGTTTCATATATTCCACCAGAGCTTTCAAACAACTGCAGCAAAGGCTTAATTCTGCTCCTCAGAGCCAATATACTGGCAGTGTCTTCACTCATATTGAGACTGGAGTTGATAATGGACAATATTTGCCCATCTCAGTGCAATATCATAAATGATAGGGTCATGGGGCTGTACTGAATGAGAGCAATGGCAGATGAAATACGTGCTTCTGATGAAGTGTATGTCTGTCAAGTTAGCTCTGAGTCTGGCAGGTGTTATTTTAACATCTGTGTGTTCAGTGTCACTATGACTGTACACTGAAATACCTGTGTCAGATCAATAAGACACTCTAACTGCTAAGGAAAACAGCATGAGAATATAACAAGTGTTAAAGCTTATAGGAAAGGCTTATCAATATTTAGCAAAACTAATCTGTTTCTCTCTAGCCAAAACATGAACATCCAGCCCTTTTGGGAAGACAGCTTTGAAGATTCACTAAGTTGAAATGAGGTTTTTCTGCACTATATGTAACCATTCATATTCTCTGTAGGCTAAATCCTATGCCATAATTTTGAAGTCAACCTTTGAGATTTGGGAGATCATTAGAGGGTTTGTGTATGTTTTCTTCATTCTGTTTTTCCAGATAGACCAAATGTAGTCACTTTATAGATGGGAATGTGATTTAAATAATATGACTTTGCTAACATTACATTTTGAATTTATCTTTATTAAGGCTGCATTTTAATTTCATTCCATGTATCCTCATTAAGCAACTGTTTGCTCCCTCAGGCATTTTTTTCAAGCTAACTTTTAATCTACCTATTGGTACTCAAAGCTGTAAAAGTTAAAGCCTATTTGAATTTTTATTTGGAAATCTGCTAGATTTTTTCCCCTTTATAGAACTGCAGGCATTCTGCTTTTGCTGGAGATGGTCTATTTTCCCTGTATAATCTGCTAAATATTAAATTAAATAACACATATTCATATAAATGTTTTGTATGCAAAGCCCTGATCTCCAGAAAATTATATATTAACTACAAAAGCAATTTATTTCCAATTACTATTGCAGAAGCTCTGTCTAACCAGGTGTCTGAAATCCTGTCACTAGAGCAGTCAGATGTTAGATAGCCATTGCAACTAGCAGAGAGTGGGCCTACAGGACATATATTTTCCTTGTTTCTATTGATTGCAACTTCTGCATATTGCACAAATAACATTAAGGTGGTAGTGGAAGAAAATTCAGTGAAAGATAAGAAGTAATTGATGAGGAGCTACTATACAGAATGTCACATAATGTGACTTCTCTGCACATACAGCAATGGCAGTATCTGCATCACATACAAAAATATTCTTTCTATTGTTATGGTACACTCTAAGAATAAGTTTCTCTTGTGCTGTGTACAATAACCTACAAACTTCAGACATCATTATCACTTGACTAAAATATTGAGAAAGAGACACATCTCGGGGAGGGAATAAAAGCACCCAGCATTAGTTAAGATTGCAAAGCAAGTTAATGGTATCCTGGGACACAGATTCGGATTTCATGCCTTCTCTTCTAGTGCCCTTATCATCCACCCTTTGCCTTTGATAAGCTGCAGTCGCCATTATGGAAACTGAGTCCTGTGGGTGAGCTACTGCTCTCCTGTTCCCATTCTTTCCTTCCTCTTCTACTGCCTGCATTTCTCCCCATGTAATCCGGTTCACATCACAGTATATTTATCTGGAGAAACAACATTGTTGGTCCTTGATTTGATATAAACCTTCATTCCCAGAACTTACATAGTGTACAGTTACTGACTGCTCTCAGACTGAGTTATTGTTTAGAAATATTCCTCTAGCTCAGCATTTCTTGTTTTGAAAAGCTGGGTGCTACATTCAGCAAAAAAATAAATAAAACCTCTAAAGTAGGTCATGAATCAGAACCAAAAAATGCTGCTCAAGGCAGGTTCAGATCTGTAGGTATTTGCAATTTTGACTCACTGGTTGTTCAAAACATAGGTAAAGCTCATGAGAATACAGCAAATTTAGCAAGCAAAAATTGATTGTATTATAGGTGTCTACATGTTTCTTAATTATTACCTGCTTGGTGACATATAAATAAAAATGTGTAAAACTATCGTTAGATATAAATAGATATAAATTGCACAACTGTAGCTACATTATTTTTTTCTTCTTTGTGGAACTTATCAATTTAAGTTTTAATTTCTTTTACCCTTTCAATGATGACTGGATTTAATGGTAATTAATACTCAGATTTCACTACTGCAGAGGATTCTTCTGAATAAAAAATAATTCTACTGAGACCAGTGAGGTAACCTGTGCATTTGTGGACTCCTGCACTGAGACACACTGCAGACATTTAGCAGGAGGAACAGTAGAGGAGGGAAACTTTCAGAAAAAGGAAATGCCCTTGTTGTTGCTATTCCAAACAGTAGCTGCTTTCCTAATTTACTGCATCACCTTTAACAGTAAGTATTACTTTTCCGTTGCTGTTTCCAAACTTGATTCCTCAGCCTCATAATAAGCAAGCCAATCTCAACAGTAAAAATGGTTCAAGTACTACTAGCTGGAAGTCACTAGCGGAAGATGCAGAGACGTGACAATCTGCCTTTGTGCAAGACATCTCTCCTTGGGCTAGATGGGGACATGTTTCCTCAGAGACCATCCCAGTCTCCATTGGTTGAACATATATCCATTTGTTGAACTCCAATTCCAACTCCATTTGTTGAACATATACAATGTGCAGATGTGGAGAAGGTAAAAAATCCAGGAGAGCAAAGACAGCACTTGTGATCCCTTCCAACCAAAGGTTTTGCTTCCCACTTGATCCAATGAGTCCTCGTGTTCTGGGCCAAGTTGAGCTCTTGCAAGGAAGAGACTGTTGCCCCTATAAACATGCTCAAAAAGGTAAGCACTTTCTTAGACTGACTTCTTACCAGGCTCAGTAAGGAGTGGAAAACACCAGAATGAGTGTGGCTGAGACAGTAAAAACATAAGCACAAAAAAGCACATGCACATTTACAGCCTTCCTTCCAGTATCACACAAGATATGATTTGTGTCAGCTATATACTGAGCAGAAGAAACACAAGCAATCCAGAAAACGCATGATTGATTTACCTAATAAATATAGTCAAGTAGCAGAAGCGGATTCAGACAAATGTCCCCATCTGACCTTGAAGTCACATGGTTTTAAACCTGTGGTAGCCAGAAAATGACTTCAACTGACTTATGCTCTGCAGGAAGGTAAGCATTTGCTCCAAGTGGGCTGGCAGTTTACATATCCAGCATAATTACTTCTATTAGAACTAATTGAGTTCTAATGGAAAATTTCTGCTGACTTCTACTAAACAAAGTCCCTGAGATCCTGTGCAGTGTTGCCAAAGTGCTGCCCACAATACCCAGGCTGAAGTCTTATGGGCTACCAGTGGGAACCTAATGGGTGACCTCTTCATTCATCCTCTTTTGGCTTCTTGACAGATCTCCACAAATGCATGTAATTGCTGCAACTAGAGTCAGAAACTTCCCCTATATTCAGCCTTGAATCTTGAGCTGAAATTCTTCCTGCTTCTAAGATGCTGAGGTGAAAAATCAAAAGAAAACATGATCTCTGATTTTAACAGTTCAAGCTTATGGATCTGACCTCACCAAATGCAGAAACACTGCTGACCTCATAATTTATCCCAAATGGCTACTGAATAAAACCTGCATTCTTCATTGTCTGAGCTAAAATACCCTTTAGCTGTAGGTAGTTGCAAGTTTATACATCTCTTTCGATCAGCCATTGGGTATGGACAGGTTACTTGTGGGTTATAAATCGCACCTTGAGCCACCTTCAATCTCATTCAGCTATAAATATTTCAGCTCAGATGGGACAAAGAGGAAAACAGAAGTTGGGTCAGATGCTTTTGACTAACTTCTCCTCAATGTCTGCTTTTGATTAAAAATCCAAATCATACCATGAAAAAATGATCCTAATTTGAGGGTAAATTTTGAAAAACACAGAAACAGAAAATAATTTTCATACAAAATGTTTCTTCCTTCTGTTTTTCCTTCCTTCGAGAAACACAAAATTAATTAATGCGGTCCTGATTTATACCATATGAGGGCTCAATCCTGTTTCTTCGTAACTGTAGTGGGTTTCTTACATGCAAATGGGTAAGGGACTTCAGTGCATTTATGTTTTTAACTTTAAATATGTGTTTTTGTTTAGACCTTCTTCAGAAGATTATTCAGTTGATTACTCCCCAGTATTCTTTGCACTCACTAGCATGACTTCTGCTTTCAGAGGTCTCAGTTGTTTTTTCTGACCAAAAAGTTGAATAAAGTCACCTTCTTTCAATTCTATTAAGTGTTAGAAGACCTCAGATGAAGGAGGAAATTCTGATGTCACTTTGATGGCTTACATTTTGCCGTTGTAACACACTGGTAAGTGAATTAATGCTGAGATGGATTGTCACAGCTGACTGTTATCAACCGGTCATTAATTCCTAAGATAAGGTTGTGTGCAATTTTACCAGCTTGATGTTCTCAGGTAAGTCTCTAAATGTGCTGTTAATTGCATAAAACACAAGAAGGATCAGGAATAAGTTATCTCATTATATGAAGTTCAACATGGAGAGCTATAATGTGGTTTTTATTAGAAGGTTATATTAGGAACTCAGTATTGAAGACCACTGCTGCAAAAATATAGATAAGTAAATATAGAAATAAAACAGAAGAACAATTTCTTCTAGTATATTTACAATTGTATTATATTCAAGGAAGCCTTAACCAGGACAAGCTTGCAGAATTTAACAGAAAAAAATATTCAAACTCTAGCTCTATAGTTTCTGCCATGTTGAGTAATGTCATTCTTTTATGTGGCAAATTCATTTCTATCCCACAAGAATTTGGCAGCGCTATAATTTTTCCAATCATATACAATTACTTAAGTCAGAAATGTTGAATCAGAGTATAGAAGTTAGCTACAAAGCTCAAATTATAACTTTGGAATATGTTTTCTGATATTTTTAAGTTTCCTGCTGTAAATATTTTTGAATATCTCATATTCCAGTGGAGCTGCGAGAACTGTAGTTAGTATTACCAAAAGGTCTTACAAATTTAATTCAGTTTCACAGATTTATTTCGTGCAGAAAGAAAAAAAGTGTTTGGAAAAACAATGATACATTTCAAGTTGACATCTCCAAAAGGAAATTTCCAGATTTTTCACACGGAATGACTTTGTTTTAAAGAAAAACTGCTTAACATTTTAATTTTGATGTGGGGTGTTTTTAAGGTATCAGATAACCAAAATACCTATGGTTTTCATGGAGGAGAAGAGTGCCTTAATTTCCCTTCTCTCTGATTACGGCTGTAAATGCTATAAGGACAGAATCTCTTACAAAATTTCAAGAACTTCTTGTATTTAATCAGACTAGAAACCTACCTGCAACATTGAGATGTGCCCACTGGGGGTCTTGCTGACATTGGAAAGTGTGAAGGCATATAGTAATTAGCAAGACAATTAAGTTTCTAGGTAATCGCATACTTTTTTTTTGCTGGAACTGAAAAACAAATCTGGGTTGTCACAGAGGTCAGGTTTTGCTTTACTTTGGTGTTTCATCCCACTTCAGATTGTTCCAATATCTTCATTTCAGCCTTCCAAAAATCTGTTCTTTTATCTTGCTCTTTCCTGTTGTTAGGTTGTTTCCCTTTGCAAATCCTTTGAAGGATGATGCATGCAAACCTACGAAGTCCTGTACACTTCCAGCTTGCTTTAACTTTTTGAATCTTAATTCTTAAATAATTTTAATTGTGAAAATTATTGAGACATATTATGATAACATCCCTTAATGTCAGCAGTAAGCAAGGATCCAGCTGGAATAATGTAAAATCACGACTACAGGTTGCTGACTCCTTTCCTGCCAAATTTGCTTTACCACATCAAGAAGAACAATGTTAGCAAAGGAACCAGCAGGTTGGGCAAAGAAAGGGATTTTGTTCAAACCTCCCACTGATACTGAGTTTCACAGGCAATAAGCAGGACTGGCCTAAGGCCAGAAATAAACTTTTTATTTGGCTCCCTCAGCAAAGGAGACTCTATTCCTACAACACAGGACTTCAGCAAACTTTCCCTCAAGCGAGCGAAATTTTATTCAGCTCAGGACTGTTAAAAGTGATCCTAGAAGATGGTATAACTCAGGTCGCTCATACTGCTTTCCTTTCCAAAGTCCTGTCAGCAGCTAAAGAGTCATTTGGCCATATATGAGGAAATTTTTTAAAAAGTCTAGATGTTTTTGATGTTCACATTGTGAACCATGAGGAGAAAAAAAACCCTAAAACATCCCAGTTCTGTTTTTTATCTGCAGGTTTTTCTGTAACCACATGAATAAACCTGATTGTGCACATGCCTATGTACCACCTTCAATCAAAGGACAGAACAGGAACCATCCTTAAAGACTCCTGTAACTGGACTGTATTGTACAGATTTTAAAAAGTTATCAAAAATTAGAGAAGTCTTAAATTAAAGATATGTGTCTCCAGCAATCGGAGGGCATTTCTCATCTGAAGGAGCAACAGTCAGCTTGAGAAAATAACTCTTTTCACCTACCAGAAAATTTTGTTGCCTCTCAGAGAAATACAAAACCAACAAAACCAGAACAAAAACCCAAAGCAAGACACCATATTCTGGGAAATGTAAGCCATTTTCATGCAGAAAATGTCATTTCCTCCTACGTTTATCTCTGGTTTCTCATTCTCAATACTACAGTTGTTCCTTTGCATTCTGTGACATTAAGAAACACGTGTGCAGTCTTCTTGTCTAACTGCACTTTTCTTTCCTAAATGTGACTCTCAGTAAAAAAAAAACCAAACCCACAAACTGTTTAACTATTGCAAAACCATTTGATCACATCCTAAAGCCCAAGTGGAACTTGAAGAACAAATTTAAGGTTTCATATTTTAAAAATAATTGAATATTTCTAATCCTAGGTGCCTCAATCCCATGTGTTAGTTGCTGGACTAAGTAAATAACCCTCTGTATTTGCATTTTAGTTTTCTTTTAACATTTTGCAATATAGATTTTCATATAGAGAACACGTCTCTTTTTTTTTTTATAAACACATGCCACTCTAGCTGTCATTTCAAAGATGTGTGACTGAATTTCTGAAAGTCTAAGAGAAATGTTAAAAGTGACATGAAGTAAAGCAAATGATTTCATTATTGTTTCAAGTGTTCTTTTTTAAAAAATTTAAATGCAAAAAAAACCCCTGAAGATATTATTCAGTAATAATAATAGTGATCTGTCTATAATGCTTTAAGTTGCTTAAGTTCCTAGGTAAACACTAATTAATTTAAACAGTACTCACAACTTTAGATGCTAATATTAACCTTGCAAAAGTAAGCCGATTTGCATGTGTGTGTGCGAGCGTGCGCGAGGGCTCTGTTCCCTCCACGTATTCACATGCACAGACCATACAGTCATTTGTCAGTCTCTAATAAGAAACAGAAGTGACATCTGTCATGCATTCCAGTAAACACATTAAGCAAACACAATAGGACCCCAAAATGTTTACTCAAGTACTCTAATTAATTGTGACTTGCTGTAACAGAGTTTTCTATGAATTAAACAGAAAGATCCATGCTCTCCCCTTCCCCTGCTGTAGCTTTTTGTGCAGTGGGAAAAGATTTAAACTAAAGACTTCCCTTCTGGCCCTGCCAAGGTGCATTTTTTCCTCATAGACTTGACTTGCAGTAGAAGTTGATGTGAGAGTTTGTCACGGCTGTTTTGACAGTCCGGTCATCCTAATCCAGGGATCTGGTCCCTGTGGTTTGTCAATTATCCTACTAACCCTACAGCGAGAGGAACACTCAAGGCACTGAACTGTCATCCAATAACCAAGAAATAATGTCAGCAGCCAGTGAGTAGGGATTGTGAGAGATGGGGATGCTTTTGACAACAGAGAAGTGTGGATCATTTCAGCATTTATTTTATTTATAAGCGTTCGTAACAAATTAATTATGTCTCACTGCAAAGCTTCACTAAAATTTGCTGGATCCAGACCTGCATGCACACAGGGTGATGAGCGCAATTGAGTGCAGCGATTGCAGCATGGCAGATCCAGGCATGGAGGTTCGATTCCCAGTTTCTTTCACCCCCCTTCCTGTGACCTTGAGCTTGGTACTTGACTTGGATATGTTTCAGTATCCCTCTGGATAAACTGAGGATAAAAGCATCCATTCTTAAGAGCAGGCAGAGCCTTAATCAATTAATGCCTGTAAAGGACATTAAGATCATTTAGCAAAAGGTAGAATTAAAGTGCAAATTATGCTAAGGTCCTACTGAAATGAAAGGCAAGTGTGTTTAAAAGGGGATTTAGATGCAGAAGGCTAGACAGCAAAGAAAATCTAGGTGGGAGGATCACAGAAGGCTTGATTCTGATCCAGTGTGTATCAGGATAATTTGGCTTAACTCCCCACTTAATGCTAACAAATTAGGCTCTGCCCTGGGTTCTTACTTGGTGTAACGTTACGCTGTTATAATTGCACTAATAAACCAACTGAGAGTCCAAAATTTTAGCTCTTGAAGTCCTCATAATTAGAACTATAATTTTGTTTTTTCATTTCCTGAGACTGTTTTTTCCTGTTGCTTCTCAATCACAGGTTTACTCTAACCATGTTGAAGTGAGAAAATACATGAGCAGAAATGATGCAATAGAGACAACCTAGGTCTCTCGAGTCATCGTGTTTCCAAGTAAGGCACAGCATGACCTGCAAGACTGCATGATAGCATGGGTATAATGAGTCTCTTACACATCTAGTTTCTCTAGTTGAGGTGTGGCACAGCACCAGCAGAAAATGTATTTTTCTGAGAGCTCTTCAGAAAAGCTCTGGGTGTGAGATAAGTGAGTTCACTTGGCAGGCATTTGTCACCATTGAGGTAATGTCATTTGAACTTTTATACTCAGTTTTCTCATTTCCAGCAAAAGGGTGTGGGAACAGGTCAACCAACATAGTATTGGAATGAGCTCTGATAAAACACAGCTGATAAGAAATTTAAAATTTTAAGGTATTGTTTTAAGACTGCTTCTAGTAGATGGTGTTTGTGGTGGTTGGGAAGGTTTACTCTGGACATCAGCACAGAAATGGAAAGGAGGAATTTATGGTGATCCTTGGAAGGAAACATTCTTTCCTTTGTAGATGTTATTTCAAAACCATGGGTGCTACCACTAGAACAACTGAATGTAGTGTATCATAGTAGATCACACTATTCATCAAATAATTTTATCTCCTAGATATCCCCTACGTGACCAAAATATGTGCATCCACTGCTGACGTTTAGGAAGAGTCTGGGAAAACATAAATGCCTCAAAGTGTCTGTTTAAAATCACCACCTTCATTCTTAGCTGTATTAATGGAGAACTAAAATTCAGAGTCCAGGACTTTTCATGGTCATGTCTGATATTAGACAGCTATTTTCAACTGCAGTATTGCCATCATATCTGCAAAAAGCTGGAAGCCAGCCCAGGAAAATATTGTACTACAGCAATGTGTTGCTATGTGAATATCACGTCATTGTGAAAAATTTAAACCTGAAAACCTTGAAAGTATTTGCCCCACACAGAAAAAAAAAACCCCAAACCTTTGGAATAGCCCAAATGAGAAACAACTGATCCAACTGAACCAACTGAAACAGCTGGTTCTTGTCATTCTCCATAGCATTCAGAGAGTTTAGGGTAACTTCTTATATATAGAAACTTTATCTTGTAATGAAACACTGAAAAAGTCTGTGCTGGGGATGAGTATTTGCAAAGCTTAAGACAGAAGGCATGCTCTAATGTGGAAATATATATTGGATAAGGAAATAACACGCTGCTTCTAAGAGCCAAAGCCAACAGTGTGTCCCCAGATGAAGACCACTAAACTTGTTTTTTCTCACTGTTTTATTATCTGAATATGTCCCTGTCTGTTGTTGAAATGTCGGTCAAGAAAATATTTTTTTTTGCTGGTTTATATATTTGCCTGCTTTTAAATGCAGATTCCCATAGTCACTCACCAGACTGATGGGAGCCATTTTGATAATTCCTCTGTGCAAACAAACCTCATTAGAATCACCTCAGAACTCACACCCTACTGCCCAGACCACAAAATAAACTCATTTCATACCAGTGACCTGGAGAGCAGCAATACTCATCCCAGGCTTCAGGCCAGTCTCTTAATCCCACTCTCCATGGGTAGACATACATTTTTTAGATCAGTTGTTTTGTTTATTTTAAAAGAGGGACATCCCAATAATAGGAGCATGTCTGAAGATATTCAGGACTTGTGTCTTGGAGATGGCTATTACAGTAAGACTGCTGGCAAGGTGGTCGAGGGAAGATGGTAAACACAGCCCATTCCCTGACTCTCCCCACACCGAGATGAGTCTAACCCTCTAATATCTCAGAAGGTTTATTCATAAACATCGGATCCTTTAAAGCAATTTGCAGGAAAGTTAGATTATCAATGAGAAACTTTAAACCTCTAAGACTGCTCCTTGACAATTTGTCACTCAACTTCAGCAAAACTATAGGGGAAAAGCACAATGAATTAATGAATAGCAACAAATCCCCATGACAACATGTTACTTCATTAAAATTTTATCAGCATTCTTCCTAAGGAAAGCATGCCTTCTGTTCTACGCTGAGTTTCTTCTGCAGTGTTTTACAGACAATTCACAGCATTCTGGTGCTTCAAAATTAGTTCCTGTGGAGAGTGAGCTACACACAGACTCTAGATTGTGTCACACAGTGATCTCCTGGGTGCCATGATGAAGTTTTGCCTACATTTTTTGTGTGTATCTTATGCCTTAAACATTAATCAAGCATCTCCCAATTGCTTTCTTTGAGAATAGGTTAATTAGCTGCAAATGCATCTCTGTGTTATTTTTCAGCAAATGCATTAAACTGCATTTCATAAATATTTTCCTAGCAAACAAATAAAAGCTTTGAAAGGAAAATGTTTTCATTGCTTTCTCTGGGCCTCTATCTTATGCAGGGCTTTTTGGGTTTTGTTTTGGTTTTTTTAGATACATAAAAAATACCCATTGCTGTTCAGTGTATTTCTCGGTTCTGGATGTAAGTACAAAAAAAAAA
>NW_010182005.1:0-277 GCF_000695765.1 Mesitornis unicolor
CAATGAAGAACCACAACACATAATCATAATAACTGTAATGGCCGTTCATCATTCCTTCAAACTCCTGTGTTTCAAGCTTGCCGGTCAAAGGAACAGAATTGTTCTTCATAAGCATATTCATGATGTAGCGGCCAAGGTACTCAGGCAAAGCCTTAACCCAACTCAAGCCCGCATCCATCACGGTCCAAAATACATAGCAGTATAACATGGAAGCAGGGCAAGTCAGCATGACAGCCATCAGAACAAAATTAAGAGAGGTCACAAAAGCATCACGTAA
>NW_010182005.1:733-5057 GCF_000695765.1 Mesitornis unicolor
CGTGGAGCTAGGCCCAGCCGTCCTGAGATTCTACAGGAAGCAGCCCAGGAAAGCCAGGAAAAGCCCACGAAAAACCTCGGTTTTTTATAGACTGTGGTCGGAAAGGGGAGGGAACAGTACTGATCTCTGACCCCCCAGGGTCCTACAGACACCACCTGTCCTTCCTTTTCAGGCTGGTAACCCTTAAACCATAACAGCCACACAGATAACAGAAATGCACTTACAGAGCACTCATACGAACAAAGGCAGCACCAGTGGCCTCATCCTGTTGCCCTCTCTGGCTGAGCAAGATGGAGATATAGTAGGGAGCCTCACTAGTGTACCTCCCCTTTGCTCAGATGGAAGGCTGTGGATGCAGTTTACCTGCCTTTGACACCATTTCCCACAGCATTCTGCTAGAGAAAATGGCTGCCCATGGCCTTGACAGCCATGCTCTTTGCTGATTAAAAAACTGGCTGGATGAGCAGGCCCAAAGAGCAGTGGTGAATGGAGTTAAATCCAGCTGGAGATTGGTCACAAGTGATGTTCCCCAGTCCTCAGGGCCATTTCTGTTTAACATCTTTATCAGTGACATGGGCAAGGGAATTGAGTGCTCCCTCAATAAGTTTGCAGATTACACTAATCTAAATGGAAGTATTGATCTGCTTGAGGGTAGAAGGCCCTGCAGAGGAACCTGGATAGGCTGGATCAATGGGCAATGAGGGTCAATTGTATGAGGTTCCACAAGGCCAAATGCCAAGTGCTGCACTTGGGTCACAATAACCTCATGCTACTTGACAGGCTTGGGGAAGAGTGACTGGGAAGCTGCCTGGTGGGAAAGGACCTGGGGGTGTTGGTTGACAGCCGACTGAACATAAGCCAGCAGTGTGCACAAGTGGCCAAGAAGGCCAACAGCATCCTGGCTTGTATCAGAAATAGTGTGACCAGTAGGACTAAGGAAGTGATCCTTCCCCTGTACTAGGCACTGGTGAGGCCACACCTTGAATACTGTATACAGTTTTGGACCTCTTACTACAAGAAAGACATTGAGGCACTGGAGCATGTCCAGAGAAGAGCAATGAAGCTGGTGAGGGGTCTGGAGCACAAGTCTTATGAGGAGCAGCTGAAGAACTGGGGTTGTTTAGTCTGGAGGAGACTGAGGGGAGACCTTATCACCCTCTACAACTACCTGAAAGGAGGTTGTAGTGAGATGGGGATTGGCCTCTTCCCCCAAGTAACAGGCAATAGGATGAGAGGAAATGGCTTCAAGTCATACCAGGGGAGGCTTAGATTGGATATTAGGAAAAATTTATTCACTGAAGGGGTTATCAGGCATTGGAACAGGCTCCCCAAGGAAGTGGTGGAGTCACCATCCCTGAATATACTTAAAAGACACATAGATGAGGTGCTTAGAGACATGGTTTAGTAGTGGACAGTTTATGGTTGGATTCTATGATCTTAAATGTTTTTTCCATTCAAATAAGTCTATGATATATGTGTGTGTGTGTGCGTATATGTGAAGAAGAAAATGTACCTATATATGTGTGTGTGAATACACAAAGTATACATAAAGTCTATATACAATGTAGATAACTCCTTCAGCTGGGCTTAGGTTTCTGGTATGTCTAGTGGCTTCACCTGGATCCTATTCTCTCCAGTGGCTGGCACTTGGGGGATATATGAACCCCACTCCTTTTGCTGTCTAGCCCTGCCACACCCATACACATACAAACACACCTACATCCACAGCTGGCTGAAACTTTCCTGATCCCCAACAGCAAACTCTACCCCTATTGTTTCACCCTGAGACACTCCTGAAGTCCATGTCACCTCACCTACTCACCAGATTGTTGGGCTTGATCTCACACTGAATTGTACACCCATGCTCACTTCTGGTGCCACATCACAGGAACACGTGGCTCTAAACCCTGGTCCCACCTCAGTGATTGGCTCTGGGTTTCACGAACTCTAGTCTCTCCAATCATTGCCACCACGGACTCACAGGCCCTCTGGATCCGTGGTCTCACTCCAATTGCTGACTCTTAGACCCCAAAAAGACATATGCTTATAGAGTAAAGAGCATCTCACTAGAAAAATAACTAAAAATAGAGCTTAATGAGGAGTCAGTACAGACTATAGTGATCAGGTGCAGGGCATGGCCAGATTGTACCCACCAGCCAATGCTTACATGTGATTGGACTCTTATTCCCTTATCCCTTCATGTTCCTACCATTGTTCCTCCCCCAAATTACCTAGATCCCTACCTTTGGTTCCTGGATAAATCCCATAACAAGTTTTATGAAATCTCAAAATTCTCTTCCTCTGCATCCCAGATCGTGTCCTATACCTAAAGGCAGTAACAATCCTTCAATCTAAAAAGGTGATTCAGAGCGCTGGTCCCATCATCTTGGTGGGTTTCTCTGGGAAAGCCCTGTGAGAAGCCTGGACAAGGTATTTCTTCTCAGGAGTCTGTAGTTTGAGTTCTTCTGCCTTTCATCTTGCCTCTGTGCTCCTCTGTGCTCGTGGAGATGGGCCTTTGATGGTCTGTTGACTCTCCTGTGATAAGGTTGAAAACAGCCAGTAAATGTTATTCACTCAGTTACCCCTGCTGTCACTGTTTCTTTTCTGCTTTCTTTATATGTGCAGAGGAACTTCTTATCACTTAACCTAAAAATATGCTTCATTAGAGCTCTAACATTTGAATATGAAATCTTGTTTATTACACCAGATTTCCTGATATATACTCCTCATGCTATAGGCTTACTTTAAATGTACAAGACCCTGTGTTCTACTTGTGGAGTACATCTCTAAAGAATATCTCATCTGCCGTGTTTTTAAATCACTTTGTGTCGCCTAAGAATCAGAGAGGCATTCTGCATTAATGCCATAAGGAACAGTTTTAATTAAGGGGCTAATTGACAATGGGTCATTATTTCTTTATCTATTTATTTTAAAACTATTTGAGAATATTAGCCAGGAAGAACATTTGGGAAAAATATGTTCTGGAGGATAAATCCTGTCTTCATCTCATTTTATCATTTGAATTTTATATATTGCAGAACAGAATCCAAAGACTACAGACACTTATGAATACCCACACTTTTTCCCAACATAATGGAAGAGACCACAGGCTCTATCTTTGCTGTTGTTCATTCTGGATGCAGAATCACTGTACGACTGTAGAGTAATGCATTTTTCCACACTGTCAATATAGAAAGAGTGATAACTTGGTTAGGCTTTCTGAATTGCTCCCTGGAGGTACCTAGTTTTCCTTACTGAGTGTATAAACAGCATTACCAAGGTAGGAGATGATGTGCTGGAAAGAACCCCTCAGGAAAACAACTTGCAGATACTGGTGGATGAGAAGCTGGACATGCCCTGGCAATGTGCATCTGCAGCCCAGAAGGCCAACCGCATCCTGGGCTGCATCAAAAGAAGTGAGGCCAGCAGACTGAGGGAGGTGATTCTGCCCCTCCACTCTGCTCTTGTGAGACCTCACCTGGAATACTGCGTCCAGCTTTGGAGTCCCCAATACAAAAAGGACATTGAAGTGCTGGAGTGTGTTCAAAAGAGGGCCACAAAGATGATCTGAGGTTGGGAGCACCTATCCTACAGAGACAGAGAGTTGGGGTTATTCAGCCTGAAGAAGACAAGGCTCCAGGGGGACCTTGTAGCAACTTTCCAATACCTGAAAGGTGCCTTTAAGACAGCTGGGGAAGAGCTGTTCACTAGGGCATGTAGCAATAGGATGAGGGGTAATGGTTTTAAACTAGAAAAGGGTAGATTCAGGTAGGATATTAGGAAAAAAAAATTCAATATAAGGGTGGTAGATCATTGGACCAGGTTGCCAAGAGAGGTGGTGGAGGCCCCATCCCTGAAGGTATTCAAGGTCAGGCTTGATGGGGCTCTGAGCAACTTGATCTAGTAACACTGTCCCTGCTTACTGCAGGGGGAGTTGAACTGGATGATCTTTAAAGTCCCTTCCTACCCAATACATTCTATGATTCTATGATTCTATTGCTGCCTCCTAAGAGGATGTTATGGTTTAAAGGTTACCAGCCTGAAAGGGAAGGACAGGTGGTGTCTGTAGGACCCTGGGGGGTCTGAGATCAGTACTGTTCCCTCCCCTTTCCGGCCACAGTCTATAAAAAACCGAGAAGGCCCAAGGTTTTCACAGGCTTTTCCTGGTTTCCTGGGCTGCTTCCTGTTGCATCTTGGGACGGGTGGGCCTACCTCCATGTACTCAGCAACATCTACCACCATCACTTCCTGGCACCACTGCGGTCCCTGATGATGAGTCCCAGCAGTCACGGCGGCCATGAGACACTTCTTGTACACTTCCACT
>NW_010182006.1:0-1287 GCF_000695765.1 Mesitornis unicolor
CCTCGCCTTTCGCTGCTCCCTGCTGGTCTCCAGGGAGCTGAGCACTGGGGGAGAAAAGCAGAAGCGACTTATTCTAGTGGAGGAGTGTGGAGTCAGCCAGTCAGTCACGGGAAGAGCTTGGCTCTTGTTTATTTTGTGAAGTCTGAGGTTTTTTGACTTTGAACTGTGTTCTGTGGGAAGGACTTAGGGAGATCGTGGGCTGAGCCTGTCTTGGGCCAGTGAGCCCAATACTGAACGGTCAACAGAGGCCTGATCCTTGAAGGAGTGTCTTGCTGTAATTAGTGTGCTGGCAGAGGATGTTCAGGTGGCACCGTGGCTGTAGAGGAGGCTTGAAAGCTTGTTTGATTCAAACATTGCATTGTGTATTTAAGTTTGGGGTGATTTCTAAGTAAGTATAAAAGGTAGGAAAATACAGCCCTGGTGGAAAGCACCTCAAAACTTTCTCCACTGCTATTAAATCGTTTATGTCCTTGCTGCAAAATGGATAGCGACAAAAAAAGCCCTGTCTGCATATAGCTCGTGACATTTATTTCTGATCTTTTGCACCCAGAAAAGAAATCCCTGTGTGGCAAGAAGGGAAGGTATAAATAAGGCTTGGATCAGAGTTTGGGTAAAGTGGACAGCAGAGCTTCCTGCTCTGCGAACAGCAGTGCTGCAACTGGTTCTCAAAAGTTAGTTTGTCTTCAGTCCTTGCACAGTGGAGGAGGGAGGACAAGTTGAACCCAGCGCTGACCTGTTGCTGCTGCTGCTGCTGTTATCTCTGATGTCTGGGACTTTTACATGGTTGAAGAGTGGGCAGGGGACAGATGTGTAGGGCAACCTGGAAATGGCTGTGGAGAGTGGAGGGGGCGAGACACCCTGAAGCAGCAGTGTTACAGATGTGCCAGGTGCAGCATTAGGAGGGCAGCTTCCTGAGCCTGTAAGGGTCTGTCCAGACCCTGTTGACCACTGTGTGATAGGTGCTGCAATGCTCGCTGGGTCTGCGATTTCTAAGGCATTTTCAGAAACAGCCATGTATCGAGTTGTTTTTTGTCCTTGCTCTCATCAAAGCAGGATCTATAGGTTTCAGCTAATCTGCCATCTTCACTTTCCTTGTACCTGACAGTCTGCCATGTCCAGCTGCTCACCATGCCAGATTGGAGAACCAGCGCTGTGTAGTTTGAGGTTCATTCCTTTTGTTGCACTTGCTTGGGTTAATTTGCCATTCATGTCCTGTCTCCAGAGTGGCCCATGGAGGTCTCGCTTCAAAAGCACCATAACTCATTTCATGATTTTCTTTTCCTGCTG
>NW_010182006.1:1318-3408 GCF_000695765.1 Mesitornis unicolor
TCTTCACCCCTATCTGCTGACATTCAGCATGTTGAAAGCAGAGCAGTGGGAGCCCTGGTCATTGCAGTCAGCCGTGCAATAGGAATGGCCACTGTTGTGCTTGTAATGATGGTTAATTTCCTGGATTTGAAAGGAAACATTTTGTTAGCAATTTTGCAGCTACAGAGTCCTGCCTGTCGAACATGTCCTGCTCTGTTCTCGAGCCCTTCAGAAAGAAAATGGGGACATAGTGAAATGTACGGGCAGTAACAAATGCTGTCTCTTGTTTTGTTGATGCTGGGAGCAGGGGCATTTTGCTGTGCTGAGTTTCCTTGTGGGTGAAGGGTGTTAGACCCACCCAAATCGTGTTCCTCTCCTGAGGACTACGAAGCACATTCCTGCCCTTCCCTTTGGGAATCTGTCATTGGCGCTGCAGAGCTGTAGATGGTGTCTGCTGAATGATCTCAAGGACGGAGAAGGAGCGGGTTTTGCTGAGGTCTAATAGCGGCAGTACCTGAGGAACCTCCTTCTTTCACTGAGCCTGACAGTAAGGTCCTTCTGCTCCTGCTAACAGCCTCTGCCCAAATCCCTCAGCACTTGAGCTAGCTCCTATCAAAGCTGGAGAGGCTGGATGAGCCCAGTCAGGTGTCTGGCTAATGTTTTCACAAGGAGCAAGTTCTTCCTTTGCTTCTCTCTTCACTGCAATCCTTCTGCTGACAGGCAAGATGTTAAAATAAAGGCTGTGTGGCCCCTATTGATTCTACCCAGGGCTTTTTTTTTCCCCTATGGAAGCCTTACACACAAAGCCTTGCACGCAAAGTCTTGCACTGTGCCTTTCAACTCAGGCTCTGGATCAAGTCTTGAAAAGATTGGGTGCAGCTGCAATTCTGCTGGAAGGGTTTTATCCTCACATCAGATAGAGCTGGGGCAAAAAAAAAAAAGAGGGTAAATCACAGAGCCAGCAACTTTCTTGGCGTCTCTGGGATTGTGGCTCCTCCTGCCCCTCCGGCCTTCAGAAATGTACTCGGCAGAGCTGCCCACATAGAAAAACAAATGCATCCCAAACCAAAACAAACAGAGTTGGGTGTTGGTGGTGAATGGGCCAACACTGTGTGCTGGCGTCATCTCTGCCCACTGCCAGCACGTTGTCATAGGAACAGCTGGATTATTTTACAATCCAGCTGTGGAGCCAATTCTCCAAAGGAGTAGCCTGGAGGGAGGAGAGGAGGGCGGGCAGAAGGGAGCACTGCTGCATTTTCTGGTAACTGGAGGGAGGAGGAGTGTTAATGGAGAGAGGGAGGGAAGGATTACCAGTGAGTGCCATCTATCTTAGCCTGAAACCACAACCAGTCATTTCCAGATAACTGACTCTCTGCTGTTAGCTGCAGCAGGGAATTACAAACTGCTCTGTAAAGAAGGGGAAGAAGGCAAATCTTTTTGTGTCGAGGTGTGTATCACAGCATGTTGCCCTGCAGTGACTGTAGCTTGCCAGCTGCAGGGAGTGCTGTGTACCTGTATGGGGACCCACCACCCCAGAATGTTGGAGCTGATCAAGTAATGGGTATTAGCTCACCAGGAAAAAGAGTCATCACTGTTTCCCTTGCCCTCTCTGAAATATTTGTTGCCCTGTTTCCTTTCTGGAAGCTCTTGGACCCCATTTTGAGGCTGCAGAGCACTGGGGTCATCATAGGTACCTAAGTGGAGGTTTAATCTTTGTGCTGGTGAAGGCTGTCCAGAATGAACACACTTGGTCCGATGGCAGGATGTTTTCTCTCTAAGCAAGCTCCGGGCCTTGTGGTTTAGCAGGTCACACTGGTTTTGTGCCTGATGAGTATGCTGCAATGAAGATTCAGCGAGGAAAGCTGTGAGCCCACAACGGTTGTGAGAACAGAAGCATCACCTTTATTCTGATACAACCGGGGCTGCGGAGCATTGCTCTCCTAGGCAGGGAGACCAGGAAGAAGGGGAATTGCCTGACCGCAGTACAGGAGGGGTCCTGACTCAGGTGGGAAGCGAGAGAAGGAGAGGCTGGACTGGAGGTGCCGGTGTCAGCAGCTCCCTCCTGTGCCGTCGTTACACCCGGGGTGTCTGAAATGCGACAGACAGACACA
>NW_010182007.1:0-1076 GCF_000695765.1 Mesitornis unicolor
GCAGTCTCCTGCCAAAAATGGGGCCAAGCCCCCCCACAGCCCTGCCCCCTCCTCCACCGCCCTCTCCCCCGCCTCAGGGCCTGGGATTTGGTGAGGATTTGGGAGATTTACTTCAGAATTTTGGGGGATTTGGGGAATTTTTAAAGGATTTTGAGGTAATTATTTTGAATTTTAGTGAATTTGATGGAATTTTTGAGAAATGTGGGGAAAATTTGGAAATTTAGGAGAATTTGGTGGAATTTTTGGGAGAAATTTTGGGGAATTTTCTTGAGAATTTTATGTGGAATTTGTGGGAGTTTTTTTGGGAAATTTAATGGAACTTGTGAGGGATTTTGTGGATTTTTGGACAGCTTGTGAGGGAATTTTTCAGGAATTTAATGGAATTTGTGAGGAACTTTTTGGGAGAATTTTTGGGGAGGTTGTGAGGGAATTTTCGACAATATTTTGATTTAAGGATTTTTGGGATTTATTTTGGGGGATTTTTGAGGACTTTTAAAATATATTCTGAAATTTTTCTATTTTTTATTGGCATTTTTGCTGCATTTTGGATTTTTGTATTTGGAGTTTTAACATTGGATTGTTTTTATTTGTCAGTGTCTGAATATTTAGGAATTTATCGATTTGGGGGTTTTTTAGGTTGAGAATTTTTTGATGTCTTAAGTTCATTTTTTTTGAGTGTTCTTAGATTTTTTGGGGGAATTTTCTTGGATTTTTTTCAATTGTCTTGGACTTTTGGGGGATCTTTTTGGTTTTGAAAATTTTGGAATTTTTGTTTGAATTTTGTGGGACTTTTTGTATTTTTTTGGAAGTGTTTTGGATTTTACTGAGTTTTCCCAGAGCTTTTTGGATTTACTTTTAGTAAAAGTAAATCTTGGGTGTGGTTTTTTTAATTTTCATGGAGTTTTGGACTTTTCAAAGTAATTTGGACTTTTTTAAAAGGTTCTTGGATTTTTGTGAATTTTCATGGAGGTTTTTTGTTATTTTCCTGGATTTTTTTAATTTTTGTGGGCTTCTGGAGAATGTTTTTGAGTGTTCATGGGGATTTGGGAATGTCTTTGAATTCTATTGATTTTTTT
>NW_010182007.1:1550-2014 GCF_000695765.1 Mesitornis unicolor
GAAATAGGGGTTTTTTGGGGGGGAAATGGGGGTGTTTTGGGAAAAAAATGTATTTCTGGGGAAAAAAATAGGTTTATGGTCAGAAGGCAGTGGGGGGGGCTGTTTTGGGGGGTGATTTTTGGAGGAGTCCTTACCGTTTTCCCCCCACAACAGTACAGGCCCTGGTGGCCACGTCCCTCAGCCACAGCCACATGGAGGACGCGATCTTCAGCCAGAGCAGCAGCAGCTCCACCACCGGCACCCTCATGACCACAGGCCTGCTGTCAAGGGGTTAATTAATTAATATTAATTGATTGAATTTGCTTGGCTGGGGAGTTGTGTACCACTGCTGTCAAGCTGTGGTTAGAGTCCCTCAGGAGCGGAGGGGAGATTTTATCTTAAAAATGTAAATAATATTGGGATTTCTTGAGATGTGGGGCACAGCGTTATCCTTTGGTGTGGTCAGCAGTGTCCTCCCAGGACGC
>NW_010182008.1:0-30624 GCF_000695765.1 Mesitornis unicolor
GCTGCCGGGAGTCCCGGGTGTCCCGTTCAAAAAGGGAGAACCCGAGCGTTGTACCCGCTCTCGGCTGCGGAGCGGGGCTTGCCGGAACGTAGCTGCCCCCGAGTGCCCGAGCAGCCGGGGGTCGCTTTTTCCTCCAGCTTAGTGCCTTAGGTTGGGATGTTCTCAGCCTTCTCAGGGTCAGGTCTTTCCTAGTGCAAATACCGTGTTTGGTCTTTGTATGTTTGCAGCAGCGTTTCTTTCGTTCTAACATTGTGACATGTGTGCCTATACATAATAAATAGATAAATAATAAAGCAAATGGGTGAAGCCTGTCCCCGTGGCTCTTCTGTGGAGAGCAGGGGGTCGCAGCTGTTTGTGTAGTCACTGAGCTGCTGTAGTGTTATACATGATTTATGCTTCTAATTTCTAGGGTATTGGAATCATTTTAATGTGTTTTTCGTGTCTGTACGTCTCCCTGCTTGTGATTAAGCAGCATGAGTAAGTGCAGCTTGGTTTGAGTTTGCGTGTGATGAGCTCATGTAATTGAAAGGTCTGAAAGAAGACGAGCTCTGGAATGGCAGCTTGTTCTGTCGGTTCTGGTCCTCCTCCGCAGGCTGACCTGTACCCTATTGCCCTCCTGTTCTGGGGAGCAGCCCAGCTTTCAGCCAGGTTTTAGGGAGAGCTTGGGGTGTGAGGTGGTCACAGGGTCAGGGAGGTGTGGATGCCCTCGAAATCCCAGGCAGCTGCTGTGCAGGGTTACCCTTCCTGTGCGTCACAAAAAGGTGTCACTGAGAGCAGCTCTTGAGCAGGGTGGTGGCAAGAGCCGGTTCTCAGTTGCCAGGTTTCTTGTGCTTAGAAAAAGACTCGTGGCAAAACTGGTGGAGTTCTGTCTGAAGGGGGAAGGAACAGTTTTGAGGAGTTTCTAAAGGCATGCTTGTTTTCTGCCCTTCCTAAAGGTGGTTATTATTATTAAGATATAAAGTTGCTCAGTTTAGGAGCTGAATTTTAAAAGCCTTTCCTGGAGAGCTGTGTTTTGGTTTGTGTAAATGCAGAAAGATCCATGAGTGCAGACCTGGCTGAGCCCTGTTCAGCCCACCCAAAGTCTTTTGTCTTGTATATCTTGCAGAACTTGGAAAATGGGTTCAGTGGTTGGAGCAGCAGGTTGCTGAGAGCTTAAACTTCTTTATGGCCTTTTCGGATGATGTATCCAAGGGCCTCGCTGCCATTTGAAAACTGAAACAAGCTGTTTGCAGCAGTTAAACTTGGAGAGCGGTCTGGGTCCCGTCCTGCTGGCAGATCCAGGCACACGGTAGCGCAGACAGGAGAAAAACGTTCAGCTGTGTGATGTGGGTTTTCGTTTTGCTTGGGTGACCTTGGGCGCTGCTGATAGCGCACGGCAGGTGGTTGATAGCGAGACACAACCTTTTGTACTGTGGCAAGTCCAGCTCAGAAAATCCCTGTGGTGTGCCTGTTAATTCTTCAGAAGAGTCACTGTGAGCGGTTCGCTCTCTTGCTGGTCCTGTGTTCAGGATTTCACAACTCTTGACAGCCTGAAACCACAGATCGGTTTTTCAGGATGCGCGCTTGCAGTCAGCCCTGGCTTGTCTGCAGTTAGAAGTCCCCTCCAGGAGTGTGCAGGTTTTAGGGGAGATAATGTACCCCGAAAAGCACCTTGGCATTCTTGAAGTGCTTTTTCTTTTTTTGCAGTGCTTTTAAAGGTCCTGTACCCGTGGCTATTGATCTTACTGCCAGTCCTGCTTCTAGAGGGGTAAATGTGTGTTTTGGAGTGCCCTGACAGGGACACAGTTAAGGACAGGAAGCAGCCGTCCTTCAGCCACGGGGGAGCTCGCTGAGTTTCGTGCTGTATGCTGTACCGGGACCCCTGCCCCAGCAGATAAGACCACGAGTGGCCACGTTTGGTCACTAAGAGGTCGTGTGGCGGCAGATGCTGGTTTTGCTTGCCCTGGTTTTGTGTTGTGTGCGTTGATATGGAAGGCAGTCTGATGGCTTTCTCCCTCTGTGGTTTCAGATTTCTGACACGCTGAAGCGGTTTGCGGTGAAGGTCACTACAGCCAGCGTGAAGGAACGGCGAGAGATCCTCGGCGAGCTGGGAAAATGCATTTCTGGGAAAGGTAACAGCTCTGGGGCACCGTTCGCATCACCAGGGTGGAGGAGAAGATTAACACGTTTAGCTCCAAAGCCTGTGTGGAGTTGGAGGGGTAGTTTCTTGGGAGAGGGGGCTGGCAGTGTTTAGAGTGTCTGCTTTCTGACAGAGCTAATTCTAAGGGTGGTGGTGCAGGTCAAACAGAACTCTGGTTATTGGCGTGTGTGCTTTTTCCAGTTAGTAGCTGTAGCATTGTGTGTTTTAATTTTTCATTAGTGTATCAGTTGCCTGTTTCTCTCTTGACTTTTAGCTTCGTTTTGTAATGATTCATGGCATATTTATACACACACACATATTTATATCTGTGTAGAGAGCGGGAGGCCATGTAAGATTTTAGATAGTGTTAATAAAACAGTTGGAAGAGATTTTTAAAAGTCTTTTTATTTTTCTCATTTTCTGAAGATGACTGTGCACATGTTCCAGTTTTGCCATTATTTTAAAAAATATGCGTGAAATGTATGAAAAGAGAGAACTTTTACTATGATCCTTGCAAGTCACTTCACAGATGTGAGCAGTTCACAGTTTCAGTTGTGAAGTGAATCATGTTTGTGTTAAAGAGCTCATCGATTTACGAAGAAATATTTTGAAATACAATCTGTTACAGATCTTCCAGAGGGTGCAGTGAAAGGCCTCTGCAAGCTCTTCTGCCTTACTCTGCATCGATACCGGTGAGTAAATTGATGTGGAAAGGCTGTGCTATTTAATCTATTAGTATTTATGTATTAGTTGAACCAGTGTGGGGCATCTGGAAATGTTAGCATGCAGTGCCACATAGCTGTGTGTGACACTGGAAGATGCTGTCTGGTAGTCAGCTCTCAGGTTAGGCTTGACATTGGATAGTTTTACAACCCTTACCTTGTGTTTTGCCTATGATTTTTCAATTCCTGTGTCCCTCTGGAGCAAGTCTAAGGTGTATTTTAGACATCTTTAGACACTTTTTTACAGAGTCACAGACTGGTGGGGATTGGAAGGGACCTCTGGAGATCACCCAGTCCAACCCCTGCCAGAGCAGGATCACCCAGACCAGGTCACACAGGAACACGTCCAGGCAGGTTTTGAATGTGTCCAGAGAAGGAGACTCCACAACCTCTCTGGGCAGCCTGGGCCAGGGATCTGGTACCCTCACAGTGAAGAAGTTTTTTCTTATGTTTAAGTTGAGACTCCTGTGTTCCAGTTTGTGACCATTGTCCCTTGTCCTTTTGCTTTGCACAACTGACAAGAGTCTGGTCCCATCCTCCTGACCCCCACCCTTTAGATACTGATGAGCATCAATGAGGTTCCCCCTCAGTCTCCTCTTCTCCAGGCTAAATAGACCCAGCTGTCTCAGCTTCTCCTCATATGGGAGATGCTCCAGTCCCCTCATTAACTCAGTGTCTGTGTGCTGGACTCTCTCCAGTACTTCCTTGTCCTTGAACTGAGGGCCCAGAACTGGATGCAATATTCCAGATGTGGTCTGACCAGGGCAGAGTAGAGGGGGAGGAGAACCTCTCTGACCTCCAACAACCTCTCCTGATACACCCCAGGATGCCATTGGCCTTCTTGGCCACAAGGGCACAGTGCTGGCTCATGGTCATCCTGCTGGCCACCAGGACCCCCAGGTCCTATTACCCTGAGCTGCTCTCTAGCAGGTCACCCCCATGCTGTACTGACCCATGGGGTTGTTCTTCCCCAGACGCAGTACTCTACGCTTGCCCTTATTGAATTTCATTATGTTTTTTTCCCCGCCCAACTCTCCAGCCTGTCCAGGTCACGCTGAGTGGCAGCACAGCCCTCTGAAGTGTCAGCCACTCCTCCCGGCAAAGATTGGATTAAATCTGTGTTTTCTTCTGCAACCTGCCGGACAGCCTCAGCATAACTTCTGTCAGCGGGGATGGGAATGGAGCTTTCTGCCAGAAACTTCTCCACTTCTTAGAACTGCAAGAATAAAATAACTGTTAGCTTGTCTGCTGAAATAGGAAAGCAGAGTCCTTTGCAGTGCAAGTGTAGTAATGTGTGTAAAGTTGGCAGGATTTATAATGTTCACTGTGATATGTTTTTTGTTCCAGCGATGCAGCGTCCCGCAGAGCCCTGCAGCTGGCGCTTCAGCAGCTCGCAGAATCCCAGCCAGATGCAACAGCAAAAAACCTTCTGCAGTCACTTCAGTCTTCAGGGATCAGCGGCAAGGCTGGAGTTCCCAGGTGCTGGATAAGTTGCTTTGTGTGGAAGCACATTTCTGAGTTGCTCTTGTGTTCAGAATGATTCTGCTGCTGCTGCTTGCCAGAGGTGTTAGAAAGCTTTAGAGACAAAGCTGTTAATGCCTCTTCAGATCTTCCTCACTTACATCTTCCATGTCTCCTGGGAAAGCAGAAGATATGGTGGTATTAGTGCTGGTGGATTGGGTCTGAGTTACGGTTTTGCCTTTGTTCACCTTTGAGTCTGAGGAGCAAAGAGACGAGGAGCAAACTCTTTTATCAAGAAACAGTCTCCAAAATGATTGCTAAAGGGGATTTCCTTGTCCATCTGGTGTTCGGCTGGTGGAATCCAAGACCTTCTCATCGACAAGGGGAGATAATGAAATTTGAAGCTGAGCTGAGAAACACACAGCTCTTCTACTGTGGTAGCTTCTGGAAACACTGATGGTTCCAAAAGGTGGCTTAGGGTATTGTTCAGCTGATGGAGCCCCAAGAGTGTCGTCCTGCAATGCCTCCATGGCTGAACAGAAGTGGAGCTTTAGGAAAAATGTCTGATCTTGGTGTAAAGGCTTGCAGTGATACGCTATTTGTCCTTCAGTCGCAGTGGCTGACCTTGTGCAAGGACACTTGCTACCTTCTTTCACTCTGAGGTAGAGATCAAAATGGGGTGAGGATCCTCAGGGAGCTGTGAGGTGGGATCCGTTCTCTGGAATGGAGGGAGGAGGTGAGAGTTAGCAGAAACCAGAACCGAGCAGCATGCCAGGAGGGAGTGTAAGCTGAGAAACAATTTGGCAGTCTGAGCCTGGGAAGCTCTGACAGTAAAGATGAGCAGCAGATGAGAAAGCTTGAGTCACTTTTTGGGCACTCTCAGTTGGCAAAGTATTTAACTCTCATTTCTGTAATGCTGCTGGGAAGATCTGAAAATGATCTGTCTTCTGCTAAGGTTTTTCAGTCCCAGCAGGCGAGATTTAGCCTCTTTTGTGCCATTTCAGAAGTTTTGAGGAGCTGAAACGCAGCTTCTGATGCCTGTTTCCTTTAAAAGCTAAGACTTTAGCTGTATTTTTCTGTGATAAATTGCCTCACTGATAAGGTGGCGTTCTGACTTGGGTAAAGATGGGTCTGTTGTGGACTAGCAGGTGTAAGTTACATACTGGGAGCTGTAGATTTACCTCCTTCTCCTGTTTGTATGACAGTAAGAGCAGTGGATCTGCAGCTCTCCTGGCACTCTCCTGGACATGCCTGCTTGTACGCACAGTCTTTCCAACGCCTGACAAGAGGCAGGGAGAAACATGGAAAAAACTGGTAGGTTCCTCTTGGTTTGCAGAAATATCTTTGGAGATAAAGATTTAAATATTTCTAATGTCTTTAAGTTGCTGAAACACCACAAATAATTCTGAACTGATAATGTCATGTTGAAATCCAGGTTTACATGGCAGTCTTTTTTGCTTTCTGGTGTATTTTGATCTCTCCTATTCTGGTGGAGAAAGCAGGTGGTGTATAAAGGTGTGGGGCACTCTTGCACCTGTGCAGAGGTGCTCTGCGTGCTGTGGTGTATGCAGTGTTTCTAGACTAGCTGTGCTAGCTGTGTCTCCAAGGTGCAGTCTGCAGCATGGTGTGAATTCCTTGTGCCTCCCTTGAAGCAGTCGCATGTGATATTCTTTCATACATTACCAAGTAGCTTTTTGCCGCCTTTTTACCTACCTTAATGACCTGAACCTGCGATAGCAGGTGCTGATAGCACCTTGGAATAGAGCTGGAACACGCTTTAAGAAGAAATGTAATCTGGTGTAAAGTGCTGTTGTCAAAGTCAGAGTTTCCAGAACCGCTACGCGTGGTTCTGCAAGGGGATGTGTGTGGGACGAAAGCAATGGCAGCATGTTGGAGGAGCTTAGGTGAACTAAGGACTTTTTTCCTAAGCAGAGACAGCTGATCACCGGCATCTGACATGTGTGGTTTGAAACGAGCTCTCTGAGTAGCAGGTACATGAAGGTTTTCTCGGCTGTTTCCCTCGGCAGGTGGAGGTTCAGTGTTTGCTCCTTTTGGAAGTCCTGGGAGGTTCTCATAAGCAGGCGGTGGCTGGGGCCGTGAAGAAGTTGAACAGACTGTGGAAAGAGGTGATGTGTGCCTTACGTGACCATATTCAATAGCTGTTCTGGGTTCTGTTGTGTTAATGTGCCTTGGTTTTTTTCCTCTTCAGAACCACGATCTGGTGGATCAATACCTGTCTGTCATTCTCAGTCTTGAATCAAACCAGAGTTATGCTGCAATGCTGGGACTTGTGGTGCAGTTTTGCACAGCGCAGAAAGAAATGGATATTATTAAACGATACAAGGTAGATCTGTTGTACTGCATTTTTTGTCTTTATTTTTTTTGTGTGTAATAAGTAGTGTCACTTCTCACCAGGGAGGAGTGGGGTGCCTTCTCCCCTGATGCAGGAATGGAAGGCAGTGTTTAGCTCTCAGTGCCTTTTGAGTGTTGGGCGAAGGGCAGAGCAGAGAGCACTGCTCTCTGCTTGGCTGTCGTCTGTGAGAATGGGAGCAAAGCTTCTGCTCAGTGGATAGGGCTGCCTTCTGGAGGAGAATGGGGTGGAGTGTCAAGCCTGGCTTCCTGATGGTGGCTGGGGAGCTGCGTATAGGTTGCAGCGTGGCTGTAATCTGGTGTTTCTGCTTGTTCAGAGCGCTCTTCTGGATTTCTACTTGAAGACCATCCTGATGAGCAAGACGAAGCCTCAGAAGCACGTGCTGGTGAGCCGTTGTTACAGAGCTGTTTGTGCTTTTGTTGTATGCGCAGCATCCGCTGCTGTGCTGAGCACTTTGTTCCCTTTGCAGGACAGCTGTTCCCCAATTCTTCGATACATGTCTCATGCTGAATTTAAGGACTTAGTTTTGCCAACTCTGCAGAAATCCCTGCTACGGAGTCCTGAGAACGTAATTGAAAGTGAGTGTCATCCCTCTGCATTGCTCTGTCAAAGAGCACGGCCAGTTGTTCCTCAGAGATCTGGAGTTGTGGGGGGATTGTCTCTGGACAATCTCTGGATTGTATCTTTTGGTCCTGTGAGTGCAGGCAGCAGGATTGTCTGACATCTAAGGACTGGATGAGGGGAAGCAATGTTTGTGGTGTGATCCCAAGTGTCTGGGCATGTGATAGCTACTGTGTGCACTGAGGACAGAATTTCACAGCTGAGGGCTAAGAATAATCCTGAATTAATCTGTTCTTTGGGCATCAATTTCAGTGGTTTTTTTCTTCCCGCTTCTTGCTGACCCTGTTTGCTTTTGATGTGAGCTGTGGGGAAGGGTGTATTTAAATACTAAAACCAGTAACCTAACAAAATGTAATACGCTGTTATCTCTTCTGTCCTCAGCAATCTCTTGCTTGCTCGTGTCTGTGAACCTGGATCTCAGCCAGTATGCTCTAGACATTGTGAAAGGACTGGCCAGTAAGTACTCTTAACTTCTGGAGGGAATGATGGATTCAGAATAACGCTTTCTTCAGCTTTCTTCAACATCCTGGTTGTGTCTCAAACAGCTTGATTAGTGGTAAAGAGAGGTTGTTTTATGTGGGAGGGAGAATGATGCTGTAGCTTGGAACTGGAGTAGTTCACGAGATGGTTCCAGAAACTGAGTCAAGCCACATGTGAAGATGTGTCCTTGTCTTGCTGATTTTATGGAGTTTGTAGTAAGGAGTTCTTAGCTTGTGCATTATTTTCTAGGTCATCTGAAATCCAACAGCGTGCAATTGATGGATGAAGCAGTTGTGGCATTAAAGAACTTGGCTCGACAGTGCAGTGATCCTTCGGCTGTGGAGTCGCTGGCCAGACACCTTTTTGCCATCCTAGGGGGTGAGTAAATTGTATGGTAAGCAGTGGAGGTGAATAAAGATTTGCCACCCTCAGTGAGTTTTTTGTGTAGTGTGACGTCTGTTGTCTTTAGCTGCCTGTGTGGAGTGGGGAGGTTCAACCTGGATTGGAGGTAGTGGGGCGAACTTTTATATTTTTAGAGAAGATTCTTGATGCAGCACATAGCTGTTATCTGTCTGTGATTAAGCCATCACCCATTTGTTTCTTGTTGGCAGGCTCAGAAGGGAAGCTGACAGTTGTTGCTCAGAAGATGAGTGTCCTTTCAGGTGAGGATCCTAGAAGAAAGCAACTTCTCTGGTGGAGGAAATTCAGCAGAAGGCTGAATGAAAGGGATGTGTATTTAAACCTTTAGCATTCCCTGCCTGTCATTCCAAATTGGCTGTGGTTAATGTCACAGAGGATGCTGGATACCACGTGCCAGTTCTTGACTTTCTCTTCAAAGGAAATAACTGGCTGGCAGGCTAAAATGTTTTATGACTATATCCTGAGTAAAAATGAAGGCAGATGTCCTGCAGTGTTTGTACGTGGTGGATGTGACATCCAGATGTGGTGACGAGAGAGAAATGTCTGTGCAAGGATTGAAATATGAAGGGTCCTTCTTGACTGTTTTTAGATTTTGCAGCACCTGCTGGTAGTTTGGGAACTAACGAGAGAGTTCTGCCCTTTCAGGGATTGGCAGCCTTAGTCACCATGTCGTTTCTGGATCCTCCAGCCAAGCTCTGTCTGGAACGGTGGCTGAGCTTTTCATCCCTTTTCTGCAACAAGAAGGTGAGACCTTTTGCCTTTGTTCTGGATTTGCTAAGCTGCTTTCATTTTGAGCAGGATTTTCATGTGACCTGTTATTCAGGATAAACCCAGGTTCTCGCCTGTTGTGTTATAAAATCCATTGCCTTGTTTTGATGAGTGGCTCTGTGGAGACAGTGCTGTCTCTTAGAAGTATGTGCATTCTTTTCCTTTCTCCTCCTGATGTTACCTGCCTTCTGTGTTCCTGTGTTTTATGCAATTGCTGCACTGATGAGAGCTCTGTGTTACTTCCTAGTCCATGAAGGCACGCTGGTTCATGCAGTCTCTGTCCTGGCTCTTTGGTGTGTTCGGTTCACCACAGAAGTTCCTAAGAAGTTGATAGAATGGCTAAAGAAAGTCTTCAGCCTCAAAACCTCTACTTCAGCTGTGAGACATGCCTACCTGCAGTGCATGCTGGCCTCTTTCAAAGGTAAAACTGCACAGAGATTCATAACTCACTTGACTATGTGGCTTAGGAGAAGGGTAATCAACTTTTGTACTTCTGACACAACTAGATAGCTGTGTGCATTAAGAAAGATTTTGTAACAATATTTGTCTTCTGACCTTTGTATTTCTCCTTAAACTTTCTTTTGCCTTCAAGTTTATAACGATGGTTTATCTCCTTGTATAACTAGCATCACTGTCCTTTGTGTTTTATTTTCATATACTCCCAAAGTAATTTTTGCTTGCTTTATTTTTGTCTTATATTTACTTGTAAAGTTTCTGGCTCATGGACCATGCATTTGTTTTATATAGTGCTCAGCACACTGGGGTCCTGAGCTTTGGCTCTTGGAGGCTTTAAAAAAATAATAATCTTGTGTGTTTGATACTAAGATCTACAGAAATTCTGAACTTCTGGTGATCCTTTTGAGATTCACTTCTTACCCTCTCTGACTTTGGCATTTCATACATGGGTCAACACCTGATCAGTCTTGTGCCTGTATGTGAGATCCCCCTTTCTTGTTGGTACGATGTGAATCAGAAGGATAGTTCACATTTGCTGAAGAGGTCAATAACTCACTGTATTGTGTAGGTACAGTGCGTCAGCTGTCGCTTTCTTAACATGAATATGAGTGAAATTGTAATTCTACAGTTTTCTGTTATAGCTACTAGGAATTTCTGTGCTATCATAGGGCTGAAAAAAACCACTTACTCGTTAAGTGTCACAGGATGGCCGTCCTTTCAGAGACGTCAGTATGGCAAACCTGAAGTTGCTCATGCTTGTCGCGGGCATGGGGCTTACTTGTGTGTGATGTGTGCAGCTGCTCAGGGGATCAGGGCCTAGGACATCCATACTCCAAAATAGTTTACTCAGCACTGGAATGCTGACTGCTGTTCCTTTGTCACACTTGGTGACCCGTCCAACTGGGACATAAAGAAAATAGTGATTCTAACTCTTATGAGTTTATAGTTAAAACGCTACCTGCAAATACTTAATGTAGAAAATCACAAAGTCTTTTCTTTACTTTTTCAGTATTGTGTGTGAGATGTTGCTTCTGGAAATACCGGGAGCACCTAGCTCAGTTTCTGTGGAAGCGAGGGTCGCGGATCAGTGGGATTCCTTGAACTGTCAGTGTTTGGAGTGGAACAACTGGTTGTGGCTTGCCAGGAATTTACATTCCCTTTCTCAGTGAAACATTATCTCTGAAGTCAGACTTCCTGCGATTTGAACCAATTCCTTTAACTGAATGAATGTTTTCTTTTGCATCCCATGAACAAAAACTCGTGTTACATGGGACTGTTTTATCTGTGAGGAAAGGACTAAAGTGGTTATCATCTAGCTTTTCATAGTTAAAGTTTAATGATAGTAGTGAGTGCCAAATACTCTGGGAGATTGTCTTTGCAGTCTGTATCTGGTTCCTTCCCTTGTCTCGTGACAACAGAAGGACCACTGATACCTTTGTGGTGTGAAGGACCCTGTTGTTTTGTAACTTGTCTCTTTCTGTCTCCTCAGGTGACACATTATTACAGGGAATGGAGTTGCTGCCAATGCTCATCCAGACAGTAGAAAAAGCAGCATCTCAAAGTACTCAGGTTCCCGTGGTAACAGAAGGAGTTGCTGCAGCTTTGTTGATCTGCAGGATGTCTGTAATTGAGGGACAAACTGGTAAGGTCACAAAACATCTAATAGAATGCAGTATAAGCAGGTTCTGAGGCTTAACACCTTTTCTTACCAGTGTGCACGAGATACTATTCCTTTATCTGTGTACTGTTTCTGCATAGAGAATCATTGCCCTTTAGGAAACTAAGGAAAGATTTATTCCCATCTCTCTCACTTATGTCAGTGAAGAACTCTTGCTCCTCTGTGGCTTTGCAAATTCCAGCTTCCATTCACTTAGGGCAGTATTCCTCTTTATTCTGACAGAAAACATTCACCCAGATGTTATGTGCTAGGACTTGGCTGATACATTAAAAGTATTACTTGCTTGTTATTTGTGTAGTATTTTTACAAACCATTTTTGGAAAGCGTGAGGACTGGAATTCTGCCTGCTATTAGAGGATATTACAGGAAGTGGCCGAGTTCATACATCTGCCAGGGTATAAAATCCAGGTGTGTTCTGTCTATCAAAAGCACCACAGCAGTTTCCTCCTTTCCTTCATTTTTAGGATAGGTTGCCCTATGAAAGACTAAGGTGAAACAGACTTTACATTTCACAAGTGTAAGAGAAATAGGTTTTTTTTGCAGCAGGTGTTTTTTGAGCATGTTTATAGTTCTGAATGAGAGAGGTTAGAGGCTTTATAACTGAGGAAACGTAAAGCTAGAAATAAATTGAGTGATTGCAGGAGACAGAATTCTACTGTATGTTATGTATACTGGTGAGTTCTGACATTTTTTGAAACATCCTTGATAAACATCTGTTCTTTTCCTGTCAGAGTCTAAACTGAGTGGTTTCTGGCAGCTGATTCTGGATGAGAAAAAGCAGATTTTCACATCTGAGAAGTTCTTGCAGTCTGCATCAGAGGAAGGTAAATTGTCAGTTATTGTGTATCCAGTTGCTGTTTAACTCTGTTACATGGTAACTATTAGAGATACTGTTGCTGTTAGCCCTGTTCTGTGATCCTTGGAGGATCCAGTTTCAGATTAAAATGGGCAGTGTGCTCTTTCAGAAACACATCCAGATTAATTGTAGTCCAAGTTTGACAGTGGATTAATTTACTTCTAATGAACCTGAGGTACCAAACATTTACAATTCCAAATCTGTATATTCTGTAAAAGTCTTTCCAATGCAAAATGTGTCTATGTGGTGTCCCAGTTTGTAAGTAAGTACAGAGACATGAAGAAGCCTAAAATTAAGAAGGTGGGGGGAAAAAGTAAAATAAGGCTGGAGAAGAAAACACATAGGTGAAAAACTTAAGATCTGTGGCGGAAGAGTAATAACAGAAAATAATTTGGCTTGTAAATTAGTCTATCTATGCTCTGTTTTGGTTTTTTTTTTTAATTAAAAGATGAGCTGTTACTGGTTATTGAAGGGAAAACATCCAGCTGACATGCTTAACATCCCCGGACTATCAGATCCTCCAGTGTGGATTATAACCCATCCCATGTCTCAGGGCTTTCTGCTTTTATGATATGGTTGAATATTGATATGCAAACCAAAGGGCCTAGTGGGAATTGAAGCTCAGAAGGTGGTACGAGATAAAATACCGAGGCTGCTGTTCAAGTAGCATTGCACACTTGTGTGTGAATTCAGTGTACGTTTCATTGTCACTGATGTTTTGGCGGTGCTCAGGAATTAACAGTATCGATGCAGTGAGCATTGTGTTCATCGTTTGCTTTGCTTTGTTGACTTAGACAAGAATAGGTCACACATAGTGGTCAGAAAAATTCTGCTGGGATCCAGCTGACAACATTGCTGTGAAGTCATGGTTCTGTTTCCAGCCTTGGCAGCTCTGAGTTGGATTTGTCTCTAGCTTCACCGAGAAGATTATTTAAAGGCTTGTTTTGGGTAGCTATTTTAATGTGTCCTGCTTGCTCTTTGTTTTCAGGTAAAAATCTGTTTCCTTATGAATTCTTGTGCTATTTTAAATGTTTGCCTTTTCCCGCAGCGATGTGTACAGTGCTGCAGCTGACGGAGCGCCTTCTCTTGGATCATGCACAACGGTTGCCTGAAAGTAAAGTTCAGTACGTAGCCAGCTCTTGCTGCCACTGACCTGCGTTTGATCCCTGAATATTAAAGCGGGTGGTGGAGAGGGTGGGCTTGGGTCTTTGCACAAAATGTTGAACCCTGTGCTTTTGTGTCTGGTTGGTTTGCAGAGCTGCCTCCCTTGCTAAATCTGCTTATTTCTCTCTTTTCAGGCAGTATCACCGTGCCCTTGTTGCAGTACTGCTGAGTCGGACCTGGCATGTTCGAAGACAGGCCCATCAAACAGTTAAGAAGCTCTTGGTCTCTCTGGGAGGGTACAAACTGGCCTATGGGCTCTTGGAGGAGCTGAAAGTCGTTCTCAGCTCTCATAAGGTGAGTCAAGAAGTGTGGTCTCTGCTTAGCCAGTTGTTTGAGTGCTGCCTGTCACTCCCTTACCCTAGGTCTGCTGTTAGTGTTACCATACAGCGTGATATGAAGATGATTCAGTTCCAGCTGTATGATCTCCTAGAAAGCCACTTGTTAGTAGATTACTGCATATTACTGTATCAGTATCTGTGGTGTGCCTAGTCTTCCCTATATACATAACAGACATATTACCCAAAATTATGTGTGAAAGAGGCTGCAGTTTTCTGTGTCCTTCTATTTTTTTTTAATCCAAATTCAATCACTGCTGGAAGACCCAAGAGCTTAGTTCCTTTCTTGGTATCCTAGTTCATTGACTCTGGCTTATAGCTCAGGCTGCCTCTTCAAAACAAATGTAATATAAATACTTTAGTAGCAACTGTTATCAAAATAAGAAGAAAATAAAAAAGAAAAATGAGTGCTACGCTATTAGTCATGCTGCTAAGCCAGTGTCAAGTTGTATAATAGATGAAGTTGCATTAATTAGGTACCAAGGCTGGGACTTTGTAGTCTTCCCATGTCACAGATACAGAGTGATTAAAGTAATTTTTAAAAGATACTGGATAAAATGAGACTGCAGAAGTTGAGCATACTGTTCCCAGCCAGCTGGTTCAACCTTTTCCAAAGTCCTCCTTGCCAAGAATGATCATTTTAGTTTTATTTCACCCCTGCTTGCCAAATCTAGTATAGTCCTCCATTCTTAGTCTTTCTGCCACTGTCATCTCTCTGCTTTGGTTCCACTGTTATCCTTTATCCCTTCTTTCCTTGGAAAACTTAAGGTTGTTGGTACTGACAGAGGGAGCTGATTGTTGGTATTCAGTATGGTGTTACTGTGGGGAGGTGTGCTCAGGGCTCGGGAAGGCTCGGTGTGATGTGTTAATGACAAATTGTCCACTCAGGTTCTGCCCCATGAAGTCTTGGTGACGGAGTCCGGAGAGCTGTCAGAGCTAGGAAAGACATACATTCCTCCCCGTGTCCTTCATGAGGTGCTCTGTGTTATCTCAAGTGTGGCAGGGCTTGATGTGGATTCCTTTGAACCAGAAAAGCTGGCTCTGGAGATGCTGCTGGTGAGCCATCATCCATCTGTAGGTAAGTGAAGGGATAGGACCACTCTCATGGCCTATGTATGTTTTTTAATCTTATTTCTTTGTTTCACTATATTAGCAGTCTGCTTCATATTTATTATGCTCGCTTATTCTACTTGCTAGTGGCTGTGCAGCCAGGTCTTTGGCCAGCTCTCCTCATCAAGATGAAGATAGATCCCAAAGATTTCATTACCAAGCACCTGAATGACATATTACCCAGGATCACTGCCTACACTCCAGAGAACCAGGTGATAAACTTCTGCTTTCCTTGTGGTTGTTTTGGGAAATACTCTGGAACAGGAGAGTTTTCTGGAGGAGTTAAGTACTAACTGGTCTGTGAGGAAGGACATCTGTGTAAAAGGCAGGTTCACAGAGAATGTCTCTGGTGAAAAGGAGCTGGGATTTAAGGGGTGAAGAATGTGTAGCGGCAACTGAGTAGAGCTCTAGATAAGGTTCAAGTACCCACTGAACAGGGAATTAGGAATTAGAACACAGTGTGGGCTTCCTCAATGGGATATTTTTGAGACCATTTCAAGGAGTACTGATGATAGTGTTTTCTGCTTTGTTTTCATTATAGTCATCCATGAATGCAGTGGGATCTCTCTCTCTGCTTTCACCTGGTAGAGTGCTCCCACTGCTCATCAGCACTATCTCAGCATCAATGGAGAATCCAGCTCTGTGCCAGGTTACTCGAGAGGAATTTGCCATCATGAAAACACCAGAGGGAGAACTGTATGACAAATCTATAATACAGAGGTAAGACTTTATAATTCCTTTTCTCTGTGCACCTGGAGAGTGATTAGTGCTGGCATCTACCGCATGGGTGAGTGGGTTTGTCAGATGCTCTTTCTGGACTGGAGTTCCCAGATTTGTGTGCCTGGATCTTAGTCCAGAGCAGTGCTGATTTTTTTCTCTGCTTTTCCTTCTCAGTGCTCAGCAGGATAGTATGAAAAAGGCTAACATGAAGAGGGAGAACAAGGCTTATTCCTTCAAGGAACAAATCATTGAGCTGGAGCTGAAGGAGGTGAGTTGATGGGAACAGGAAAGCCAGCCTGGTGTCAGGACCTTCACTACTATCTCTCCTGTTTTCTTGCGTGGCTTCTGGCATACGTATGTGTACACTGTTGGGGAAGACTCTCTGAGGTACTTTGAATACCTGAATGTCATCTTCTCTTATATCTCTATGTATCAGTTTCTTTTCTCTTATGTCTGTATTTATATCGATTTATGTGTTACTCTACTTGTTTGTGAGTGTGCTTACTAGTTGGTAGTATCTGTTTTTTCTTTTCAGTCCTTGTTTAGTGTATCCTGTGTAAGTTCTTCAGTAAGGGTGGTTAAATAGGTCTCCATCTAGCAGACAGCCAGCAGTTCTGTTCAGTCTGGCCAGAGTAATGCACGTAGGTGGTGGTGGGGAGAGAATTTGGTGAAAGGAAGGGGAATGTACCAGGTTGACTAGAGCATTCTTTTATTAAAGGTTGACTTCTCTTTGCTCTGGGGAAGATGACATCCTCTGTAGAAAGAGCTGGACAGGTCTTTTTAATGATATCACATAATTTGTGACCAATTTAAATGTGGGAGAAACTGATGTCATGCTGCTGATGGGACACTAAAGTGTTGTCAACCTGCTGATTTCCATTTTGCATGTTCAGTAAAGAGAGAGATGCTTAGAAGAATATTTTGATACTGTTTTAAAAATAAATTGTGAAAAAAATTATGTGTTAAAGTTTCTTCTCTACCTACTTAAGGGGATGTTGTTAATAGCTCCTGGTTAATCATGTCCATGCACTCTATTGCAGGAGATAAAGAAGAAGAAAGGAATAAAGGATGAGGTCCAGCTGACGAGCAAGCAGAAGGAGCTGATGAATGCACAGTTGGAAAGGGAGTCTCAATTAAGAAAACGGCTGAAGGAGGTAAGTTTTGATGGCCTTTTTTTGCTGGCTCTGCAGCTACCATGACTCAAGGGATTTTGATAAAAGAAAAAAGGAGAAGCATGGAGAATATTTGACAATCACCTATTTGTTTCTTTCATTAGAAATTAGATTTAACAACTTGATTTTTAATTTTTGTTGTTGATGAAGTTTTTATGGTAACCTTTTGAATTGGACCTCTTACAGCTTGATCATGAACTGGAAACAGCCCTAGGACTCCTGGACACTGTTATAAAGAGGAAGCCTCCTGGTCTAACTCAGTACATCCCTGGTCTCATCCGTTCCTTCTTGCCGCTTTTTCGATCACCTTTGGCAGCTCCAAGGATTAAGGATCCTTTTCTTTCCTTAGCTTCCTGTGTCATGCCTGCTCGACTGAAAACCTTTGGTTAGTATTTGCACTTGCTCTTTAAGGACAGGGCACTTTATTTTTATGTCAGGGAGTTGAAAATCTTGGCTCTTACAAGCTGTGGATTATGACTGTGTACCACAGACAGCCAAGGGGAAAAAGCACTCTGAAATAGTGCTTAGGAAGATGACTGTGATGTCCCAGAGATTCTACTGGTGGGTGGGACTAGGTCTGAAGACAAGGAGTTGTTTGGTCGTTGTGGCCACCTCTCAGTAGCACTTCTCACAGTGGGATTGGGATTGTCTCCCTTGCACAGGGTTTGGAGGATGTGAGTGTAACTCACACGTATTAATGTGAAGGAAGCCATCTCCTATGAGCCTGTGCTTCCTTCTCTGTGCCTCTTGTGCAGCCTGGGCTGTTGCCCAGAGCTTTGTTGTAGTTCCTAGGTCTGTGTTGCTGGGGACTTTTTACCTCAAGAAGTGTTTGGTTTTAGTCTTCTTATGGAGTCTTTATTCTTTCATACCAGGTACTTTAGTGAGCCACGTGACCTTGCGCCTGATGAAACCAGAATGTGAATTGGATGAATCCTGGTGTCAAGAAGAGCTGCCTACTGCTCTGAACAGAGTTGTTAGCTTGCTGCATGCCCATACCATTCCCAGCCGAACAGGCAAGGGAGACCCAGGTAAAAATCCTTCTGACACACCTCATCCCACCCTCCAATAACTCTGTGAGCTGCTTTAGGTTTGTTGGTTTGTGTAATGTTTTATAGTGAGACTTCATTTCTCTTCTTTTTTTTTTTTAAATAAGGTAAGTCTTCATAGAGACGAAAAACCTTAAGAGTTGTTTTTTGTGCAGGTAGTAGTAGAAATGGTGTTACAAGTACAGTAAGTGTAGCAATGAAATAACAGTGTTTTTTCTTTAAATGGTTCATACAGAAATAATAGCAGTGAAATTAAGGCTCACCTTTGCCAAGGACAGTTCCTACCTTTCAACACCACTTAGCATAAGTGATTCAGTGAGACTAAGTAGAAAGACAAAATAATTGCTTGTTATCTGTGATCTCAGCAGTGAAGTGCCTGTGGCCTCTGCTTGTTTGCTGTGTAGTGCTGCAGTTCATGAATATTTTATTCTGGCACGGTTGTAAAAGCAGCATTAAGATGAAGGCAAGCACCAATATTTTTACAGTGCAAGAATATGATGTGGGTTAAAATGAACCTTTTTTCTTGATTTTTTTTTTTATTTTATTCTTTTTCACTGCGTTAGTTTTAGTCTAGATCACTTCCAGAATCTGCTTCACAATGTGATGCACAAGTACTTGTACCACTACATTGAAGACAATAGCATAGAGGAGGGAGGGTAGGTCTGCTTCCTTTGGAGGCTGTCTTAGAGCATCTGGTGTACTGTAGTGATAGAGGTGGTTCATCTGGGCTTTGGATCAAATCAAAAAGCTCAGTCAAAAGCTGCTGTGGTAGATGGTTTGTATATTTTAAAGGAAATGTAGGGTTCTCCTTGGTCCCTTACCTCTGCAGTTCAGTTCTCGTACTGTTCCGTTGCCAGTCAGATCCACAGTTGTGTGACTGTGGCCCATGTGATCTCCACAGCTGAGTAGTAGCAATTGACCGTGTTGAGCACCACTTCTGTGATAATTCAGTGATTCATCTCAGTGATAATTCAGTGTTTCCACTATGTAATTTATTTCCATAGTAAGTGCAAGTTCATTAACATTTGAATCATTTTCAGGCTTATTTTCAGAAAGTAGTGGAAGTATTTTCAACCCTCATCCTTCAGTATTTCTTACAGTGCTTCAGTAAATGAATATCCTTTTTTATTGCCACTTCTGCAAGAGAAACAAAGTAGGTTCCATAGCACTTTGTTGGACAAGCCATGTTGTATTCCCATGTGATTTTTTCCTTATTTTCAAAGTTCTTTGGATTGTAGTCCTGCAGTGTTATTTACTAGAGGTTAGTTTCTTAGTTTACTGTGAGACCCAAGCGTGACCATGCCTCATTATGGTGTGGATGATAACATTAATCATTTATTGCTCAAATCCCAAGACATCTTATTATATTTTTCCTATTGGTCAGTACCAACTACTGTGTTAATATCTTCTCAGATGAAGCTTTCTTCTCTCTGCTGCCTATAGAGAGACAGTTCCTTGAGCATAAAAATATCTGGCCAATAATTTAAAAAAAGCAAAAGAAAAATGTAAAAGCAAAGAGATACTGAGCAAACAGCGAGAAAATTTCACATCAGAAATGGAGGGGGCTTTACCTACGCTATTCATGTGAAGTAGTTAGGAGCTCGCAGTGTGTTTGGTATTTAATATTTCTCCCTTGAACTACTTTTGCAGTATCCATGCCCTACATAAGCTGACTTAATACTGCAGTGTTGTATCTGCAGTGCTCTTCATCTGCATCTTAGAAATTTGAAATCTGGCATTCTCTGACAGCACAGATAGGATGTAGAAAGCAACTCTTTTCCCTAGATGTCTAGTGCTTGAGGCTTAACTGGACTAACTGGAGGACTGGGAGAAGCATTTGTTATGTCCCATAGCCAAAAATGATCAAAATCTTTAACAACGGGAATCCAAAAGGGGAGTTGAGACTTGCACCAGAATTAGAGGAACCTCCTTCTCGAGAACACGGCTGAAGACTGGAATGACAGGTTAGCTAGGTTGGCAGGAAATATTTAAAGGGAATATAGCTGGCAAATGGGCCCATACTTTGAGACAAATGAACGTTAAAAGTGAATTAGTTAAATTATGTCAGGTCCCTGTGTGGATCCTCCTGCTCAGAAGTAAAATTGGCCATATTTTTTTAAAGTTTAGTTCATTTTAATTCTCAGAGTGTACACACAAACTTAATGTACTTTAAAGAATAGATTTTATTTCAGCTTCAGTTGTGTGGTGGTTTTGATTTTGTGTCCCTTCTTTGCCACCTGAAAGTATTTCCAGGATAGAAAAACATCAGTCTTGCCTGTTTGTCTACTTTAATCCATTGAGTTGTTTCGATTTCATTTACAGTGTCTATTCTCACACTGTTGAAGCATTGGAAGTAGCTTGAAATCCTAATGTGCCTTTAATTAGAGCCTGCTCATTGGTGTAGCAATCAACAGCAGCATTAGGTAGAATTGTAGAATCATTTAGGTTGAAAAAGACCCTTCAGACCATCAGGTGCTACCATTAACCTAACACTGAAATGCCAGATATCACTGTTGGAGCCGTGCTGCTGCTGCTGTTAAGCAAAGAGGCAAAGCAGTAGAGGCTAAAGAGAGGCCAGCTGTATGTGCTACTTTGAACAGGCTAAACTTTATCTATATGGGATAAGTTTAGAGGCACATGAGGCAGTGTCCTTTAAGCCTAGTGTTTCTAGGGGCATAGAAATACTTAGGATCACTTAGCGTGTTTGTACATAAGGCTGAAGCTGGCCATATCCATGATGCTCTACCAAGGTGTATGTTTTACACTAGCTGATACTATACAACAAAGACATGAGAGGGTCAGCTATGCTAACAGGATTGTTTTTCCTTTTCTCAGGTGCTGCCCCATTATCAGCTCCAGCGTTTTCCTTAGTCTTTCCTCTCCTAAAGACTGTTATGACTGAGACACCTCATGACAGTGAAGACAAGGAGGAGTTTCTAGTCAAGATTCTGCAGATCTTAACAGTCCATGCTCAGCTGAGGTCATCAGCAAATGGCCAGGTGTTGCTGGTGGATGAGGTAAGAAAGAGCTGCAGGGATCAGATGACCTTCAACAGTTACTCAGATGAGGCGTGGGATAAAACAGCTCGTGTAAACTGGACAAAGCAGATTAATTCTGTAAGTTAAAGTGAACAATGTAAGATAGTTTTCTGTCACAGGTTTTCGCTACCTGTCCAGCTTTAGGTTTTTATTGTGATTTTTATATGGAGTGCTATACACAGGCAATGTACTTAGGAGTCACAAGACATAAGGCTTTGTTTCCTCTCTACACCTTTTCTCCCCCCTGCCTTTCAGAATGGCCCAGAGTTGCTGCCCCGGAGGGACATGCTGGTTCTGCTGACCCAGGTGATAGGAACGGGTTCTCCACGGTTGCAGGTGAGTCCTTGGCTTCATAACCACAGTCAGGATTCTGCCTAAGCTTTATCAACATCTAACCCACCAGGTTTAAGTCTCTGAGGCTGGTGGTTGATACATTACCAATTTTCTCCTATGCTTATGGTATTCTTGGGATAAAAGGCCTTTATCTTTTTTCTTGTGGGTTTTATTGCATCAAACATATTCTTCAGTTTTCCACGGGTGCCATTTTATTCCTTTTCTAAATCCTTGCTCTGGCAAAGAAGTTTAGTAGGTGCTCCCCTGAATAACCAGGAGTAAACTTTCTTCTAAGGGAGGAGATGCCTAAAAGGTCAAGAATAACAAAAAGGCAAAGAGTTGGACTGAACTCATCAGTTCTCATTTTTGTCACCAACTCTTGTCACTGTTCTTTGAGAATTTATTCTCCTCAACCCCCACGCTGTGCTTGGTTTGACCCAATACACAGAAGCAGAAGGCAGCGGTGGAATCTCTGATACATCCTCATGGCATTTTAGGTTTTGGCTTCCAATGCGCTGACCGCCCTGTGTGCGAGCAGCAGTGGGGAGGACGGCTGTGCCTACGCGGAACAAGAGGAGATCGATGTGTTACTTCAGGCTCTGCAATCTCCATGCATGAATGTTCGAGACGCAGCGCTCAGGGTAGGTGGGAATTGTTCAGGGTTGCACTGCATCCCTTCATGTTTTGGAAGGTGAATTTTCTCCAGCACTGATGGACAGAGGCTTCAGCTGTGATGCTAGTCCTTGGGCAACGTGTCAGCAGGAGGAGACAGTAGCTACTGAACAATAATGCTCTTTATGCTAGATTTATCTTAGAAAAAGTACTCTGGGTCTATCTACACCTTTGTTTTGTTAAAACAGGTGTAATTATAACAACTTAACTCCTTCTATTTGCAATTGCATAGAGCTTAGTCTTAAAGAGAGAAGCTGTCAAAAATTGCTATGTCTTTATTGGGCCCAGTGTCTTTGGCAAGCTCCAACCTTGGTAGCTTCTGAGAACATAAGACAAAGAAACTAAAAAAAACAAGGATGCTTTGGTTTCTTTGCTCTGGAACAAATTTCAGCTCAGGTCACCTGAGCTGGCTTCTCTGTACTTAGGAGCAGAAAAGACTGCAGCCACCAGAGCACAACCTAGGGCCTCGTTGCCTCTCTGCAGCCTGCATCGGGAGCACTACTCTTGAGTTTCACCATCTCGTGTATTAGCAACTGGAAGCCTTTTATGAGCACTGGCAGCGTGCTGCAAAAGCAAACGTGAATTTTGACACTTCCAGCCACTGAAAGCTTGCCTTGGCAAAGGTTTTGAGAGTTGTAAAGTGCCTGTTTCTGAAATCAGATCCTTGCACTGATTCTTCTGTAAACTAACTCAGGGGCTGATGGAGCTACAAATGGTTCTGCCAACCCCAGACAGCGATGAGAAGAACGGACTGAATCTGTTGCGTCGCCTTTGGGTAGTAAAGTTTGATGTGGAAGATGAGATTCAGAAGTTGGCAGAGAGGTAAGAGTTCTTCCTGGCTGAGTGGACTGTAAAGGGACCTGTCTTCTGCTCACCTTGTGGAGCTCCACTGGCAGGGGCTTTGCCTCCCACAGCTTTAGGTCACCCCGATACTGCATACAGCAGTGGCTTCTCTCACTCAGGGGTGATTGACCACCTCTGTGTGTGTGCTGCAGGTTGTGGGAGTCCATGGGTCTGGAGCTGCAGCCTGACCTCTGTTCTCTGCTGATCAAAGATGTCATCTACCATGAAGAGGCAGTGAGACAAGCAGGTGCTGAGGCTCTTTCCAGAGCTGTAGCTCAGTATCGAAACCAAGCAGCAGAGGTCATGAATAAACTAACAGAGATTTACCAGGAGAAGCTGTATGTAAGTAGTCTTGTCCTAAGGGGTTGACAGGCACAAGATATGGCTTTATTTTCTCTTTTTTATAAATCACTTTTCCTTTTGTCTGTCTTGAGGATGTGCATAAAGGCTGCTGTTGCTGTGTTTGAGCTTATCACAGACTTTAAAGTCTTGAGCCTCAAGTTATCAGCCAGTAGTGGCAGCATTGTACAGGTGGAAGAGATGCCTTAGGTGATACAGGAATATTGTAGCAGAGCAGGGTGAGGCTAAGCTTAAGCTAGGTCTCTGCTTGGATAAATGGTATTGCAGGTGTGGCTGACAGTATTCTCTGCATGTGTGTCCTTGGGAAAGGCATCCTGAGTGAATTTTTGTCCTTGCAGAGGCCACCTCCAGTTTTGGATGCTTTGGGACGAGTGATATCTGAATCACCGCCTGACCAGTGGGAAGCAAGGTACAGTCATCTTCAGATCGATCTCATCACTTCCTGTGCATCCAGATTATTCCAGATTTTTCTTCAGAAGTTCAGGCAGTGGAAAAATAAGGGAACGTTAAAGGAACAAAATATATGCCATTGTACTGACTTGCTGGTTTCATGCTTCCTTCTGGTAGAGACTATTTGTGCCCCTCAAGCAGACTGGGTAGGCCAAACTGAAATGCTCTTAGTTCCATTAAAATATTGGATGCTTTCTTCTCTGTGTCCTCCTGATAAGAACAGAGTCTTTCCCACTCAGATTGTCTGACTTTTGTTCACTACCTTTCTTTTGTTCACTACCTTTGTTTCACTTACCTTTCTTCTTTAGTGCTGATGTACCATGTTGTAGAGCTGCTGTGTTTTAGCAGTAGAATAAATGATCCTGATGTCTGTCTTTGGCCCAAGTGTCTGTAATGCTTAGTCAGGATAAAAGTCACTGTATGGCTGAAGGATTGTTGTCCTTTTGGCAATCTGCAGCATGGGGTTATGTACTGAAACGCACGCAGGTTGGGCACTCTGAAGCTCTTTGGTTTTGTAGTGGTTCTCACTCTCAGTTTCTGTAATGTACAACTGACAGCAAATGTGACTGTGACCTCAAGCAAATTCTGTGAAAAGACACTAAGCTCACAAGCTGCCGATCTTTACAGGTGTGGCATAGCTTTGGCACTCAACAAGCTCTCACAGCATCTGGACAGTTCTCAGGTGAAGCCCCTCTTTCAGTTTTTTGTGCCGGATGCTCTGAATGATCGCAGTCCTGAAGTCAGGAAGTGCATGTTAGATGCAGCTCTTTCAACACTCAACACTCATGGCAAAGTAAGTCTGAGCGCTTTTTTCTCTAACAGTGGGGGAAAATAAGATGGAATGAAAATGTGGATACTGTGTTGAAGCCCATAGATTTTTTTCATTTAAATAATTATTTTTGATTTCTGAGTGGTTGCTGTTACTTGTAACAGCTGAAAACTTTCATGTAGTAGGAATTTTTGTGTGTTCGCAGTCATTCTGTTAGTGAGTAGAGTTGACTAAGTGTAGTTCTTCCCTGTTATTGCTATAAAAAAGAAATAGCCCTAAATTAACTGGAGTTAAAATGGTATAAAACTAGAGTAATAACAGTAAAATCAGACCACAGATCTTTAAATCCTGGGAAGGTGACAATTCCCTTTCAGGCCTCATGCAAAACGAAACATGGAAGCTTGCCCATCGTGCTTAATTAAACTGGAAACAACTGAAGTCATTCAGAGAATTGAGGGCTGTCCCACGGCTCATCCCTCTCCTCATTCTCCGCATGGCTCATCCCTCTCCAGCAGTGTTAGATGGGGGAGGTGTGCAGGGTGTGAACTGCTTGGCTTCTGATTTCCTTATATGTGCCAGTCACCTCTTCTGGACAGCCCTCTGCATTGCTGTTACGCCCAAGTCAATTGGAGCTTTTTTATGTTACTTATTCTTTCCCTCTGTTCCTTAGAAAAGCAGTGTGAAGTTTGTTTGAGGTTTCTGTTCTCCCTTTGCAAATGGAGCAGCAAAGGAACAGGCGCTGATGTTTAGGCTCGCAGTCTTGCCTAGTAGCTTGCCTTCCTTCTAGCTCAATGCTGACAAGTTTGGGGGTTCTAATTTTTAAGAGCTAACTTCTCTCTAGCAGGAAATATTTGTTGCTTGTCGGGATGGCACAAGGTTTTATGTGATGTGACACATTAAATGAACTGTAAATACAGCGTAATTGTTCAGTTTGTTGGCTCAGAGAAGAACAAACAAGTCCACTGAGCATAGCAGATCTCATTCTGAGTGGACTCTAGTGGCAAGCTCTGTGGTTTTGTTTTTCAGGACAATGTTAACTCTCTCTTGCCAGTGTTTGAAGAATTCCTGAAAGATGCTCCTAATGATGCCAGTTATGATGCTGTCAGGCAGAGCGTAGTCATTCTGATGGGTTCACTGGCAAAACATCTGGACAAGAGTGACCCTAAAGTGAAACCAATTGTTGGCAAACTGATAGCAGCCTTGTCCACACCGTCCCAGCAGGTAGGTGCCTTCTTGGAGGAGTTCTCATGTGCCATGCAGAGGCAGGTTAACACTGCGATATTTCAGGGATGTCAGAGAGGAGAGGTGGAAAATGGCTCTGGTGACAGAAAGCTCTCATTGTGGGTGCAGTCTAGGGGGAAGTTCTGTTGGTGATGAATATTTTGTGATCTGATAGCTGGTGGATTGTTTTACAGGTTCAAGAGTCAGTGGCAAGCTGTTTACCACCTCTGGTGCCTGCAATTAAGGAGGATGCTGGAGGAATGATACAGAAGCTAATGCAGCTGCTTTTAGAGTCTGATAAATATGCGGAGCGCAAAGGTGCAGCTTATGGGCTGGCAGGCCTGGTGAAAGGCCTTGGCATCCTCTCTCTCAAGCAGCAGGAGATGATGACCACATTGACTGATGCTATCCAGGACAAGAAGAACTTCCGTCGGCGAGAGGGTAAGGGACAAAAGCTTTTCCCTCCAAATACTTAGTATTTTTCTTGTATCTACTACCACTGTGGTCAGATCGAATGATACCTGAACCCTGTGTTTGGTTTATCTACGTTTATTTCACTAAAGTTTGCAGATAAAGAAATGGGAAATGTCTCTCATGAGGCCATTGATTGTGTTTAGTGCCCTAAAACTGCTCTTGGTGGAAGAAGGGTTTCTGGTTCTAGACAACATTGCTGCACCTTTCATTCCCATTTCCAAAGGCAGATGTTGCTAGGGTCACTGCTGCTTTCTGTGAGACTGTATATGTTCCAGATGGGCTTTCACAGCCTGCTTGTTCCTTTTGCTACTGGAGCATTCCTGTCCTTATTTCTGCTTACCTAAGCTAGGACTCAGAGGGTTGTTATATGATTTTAATGCTACTTGGCTTCTTGTCCTTTCTGACACCAGAAATTGTACGGGTATTTGGCAAATTCCTCTTTCCATCCCCTTTAAAGGAGGCTGTATTTTCCTCTGACTGTCCTTTTTGTTTCTTTAGGGGCTCTGTTTGCTTTTGAGATGCTCTGCAGCATGCTTGGAAAACTCTTTGAGCCCTATGTGGTTCATGTGCTACCTCACTTGCTGCTTTGTTTTGGAGATGGGAACCAGTATGTGCGAGAGGTAAGGTGCTTTAAATTCTGAGAACAGAGTGTTAAGAGAGAACTGGAGTGGAATGGATATGAATACTGTTTGTAACTGGACAAATTGAGAAGGTGGATCTGTCTCTTGAGATACTACTAATACAATTTGATCTTCTTAATAACATAAAAGCACCTTAATTCATTGGCCATTATTTGGGAGCTACTTGGCTAGCTGCATCACTGTACTTTGACACTATTTTACGTGAAGGCTTTATTCCCATTAAATCTCAGAGGAAGGAAAAAACATGCGTTGTGACACAGCTTGTAAATGTTTTCTTCTCCTTGGAGGCTGCAGATGACTGTGCCAAAGCTGTGATGAGCAACTTGAGTACTCATGGAGTGAAGCTGGTTTTGCCATCGCTTCTTGCAGCGCTGGAAGAGGAATCTTGGAGAACCAAAGCTGGTACGGAGCAGTATCTGACTGACATGATTGAGAGTAACTCACTGTTTCCTTCACTGTTATTGCCCTTGTTTATTCCTTCATCCCTACAGATGGCCGTGGTAGTTCATTGTCCATAAGGGACTGTGGAACTTAAAACTTTTGAGTTTTCTTGACACATTTGAGCAAAAGGACCTGGGGGTGTTTGTGGACAGCAGGATGACCATGAGCCAGCAATGTGCCCTTGAGCCAAGAAGGCCAATGGCATCCTGGGGTGTATGAGAAGGGGTGGTTGTAGGTCAGAGAGGTTCTCCTTCCCCTCTACTCTGCCCTGGTGAGACTGCATCTGGAATATTGTGTTCAGTTCTGGGCCCTTCAGTTCAGGAAGGACAGGAACTGCTGGAGAGAGTCCAGTGCAGAGCCACAAAGATGATGGAGGGAGTGGAGCATCTCCCTTATGAGGAGCGGCTGAGGGAGCTGGGTCTCTTTAGCTTGGAGCAGAGGAGACTGAGGAGTGACCTCATTCATGGTTATCAATTTGTAAAGGGCGAATGTCGGCAGGAAGGAGCCAGGCTCTGCTCAGTGATGTCCAATGACAGGACATGGGGCAATGGGTGCAAGCTGGAGCACAGGAGGTTCAATTTGAATATGAGGAAAAACTTATTCACTGTGAGGGTGACAGAGCATGGCCCAGACTGCCCAGAGAGGTTGTGGAGTCTCCTTCTCTGCAGACATTCAAAACCCGCCTGGCTGTGTTCCTGTGTGACCTGGTCTGGTGATCCTGCTCTGGCAGGGGTTGGACTGGATGAGCTTTCGAGGTCCCTTCCAACTCCTAATGTTCTGTGTGATTCTGTGTGAGCTTCTTTCCCCCCAGCAGATTCAAGAGACACTTTGTACCCCTCATCTCTCTAGAAGTACTCCAGAAGCTGGAAGTTTTCCCCTGCTCCTTTCCTTTCCCTAGTACAACAAAAAAAAACCCAACAGGTTTTAGTGTCCTCGAGTGGCTTAATGCATTTCAGCCATGCTGTGTGGTCTCTGCCTGGTCATACCACTTACAGATTTGAGTTCAGGGTAACCGTAGTTATCTCATATCTCCTCTTAATGCTGTGTTGTATTTTGTATTTTGTCTTTGGTTTTGTGTACTTCCTGCACAGGATCAGTGGAACTGCTGGGAGCTATGGCGTACTGTGCTCCCAAACAGCTCTCTTCCTGCTTGCCCAATATTGTGCCGAAACTGACTGAAGTGCTCACAGATTCCCATGTGAAGGTGCAGAATGCAGGCCAGCAAGCTCTCAGGCAGATTGGGTCTGTCATCAGGAATCCAGAGATCCTGGGTAAGAACTCACTGCATCTTTTAATGCCAAAGAGTGGTCCTCACATGACCGTGGTTTATAATTGCAAGGTTCAAGTTCACTGTGTTTAGGATTGAATCCAAATTTCTATAGGAACTAAACTACTTCTAGAAAACTATAACATGAAAGCTTAACAGTAGCTGTCTTCCTCAAGGCTCATTGAATGCTCTTTTCCATTTTGTCAGCTAATGTTTACAAGGTTTACTCTGTTCCTGTGCTGCTAGTCACTTTAATAGAAACTAGAACATCCCAATAAGAGACCACCAGCTCCCCTGACATACATGTTTGGTTTATGTACAAATAAAGTCTTTTCTTTCCTTTTTTAAAAAACACTCAGCAATTGCTCCAGTTCTGTTGGATGCTCTGACCGACCCCTCCAGGAAGACCCAGAAGTGTCTGCAAACTCTCCTGGATACGAAATTTGTCCATTTCATTGATGCTCCATCCTTAGCCCTGATCATGCCCATTGTTCAGAGAGCTTTTCAAGATCGTTCCACAGACACCAGGAAAATGGCTGCCCAGATCATTGGGAACATGTACTCCCTGACTGATCAGAAGGTGCGGTGCTAAAAAAGCTAACTGCCTGCAGTGTTCACTGTGTAGAAGATAGCAGGGCAAGCACTAGAGAGAATGTACTTGCTTTTGAGATTTTGCTGTTAGGGTAGCCAGTATGAGAGTCCACATGGTTTCTTTAATTACCTGTATGTAAATGAACAGATAATGGCTATAAAGACAGTGACAATTCTCAGGTGCTTAAGACTGTCAGCTTTGTACTTTGGTCATCTACTTATTACTAGATTTATCCCTGCAAAATGGTCTTGTCTTTTTTACCATATCAGAAATGCTTTAACAAACAAGCAGAAGCAGTACCAGTGAAGCATAGATCAGCTGCTTACAAAGGGATCCAGGGTTTGTTTGAAAAGTATTTGTAGAACCTCACTGTAGGCTAAAGATCTGTGTTTAATTTTTGTGCTGATAATCTCCACCTTTAAACCTTGTGTAAATGTTAAGAGTGTTGGGTTTTCCTTAGGTACAAAGTGCTAGGTTGTGGATGAGCATCAAAAAGGTTTTGTGTGGTCTGCATGAAACTGGTGGTGTTTCTTGGACTTGCAGAACAATTCAGTGTGGTTATTTGCAGGATGGTAAAAGCAACTAATTAAACTCTCAGGATGTTAAGGATGATTGCTAATAATAATGCGTGAATGCCCTCTACATGAAGATGAGTTAGGTTTCTTTCTTGTTTTGAATCTAGTTCTTACTCTTTGGGCTTTTTGTTTCAGGACCTGGCTCCTTACCTACCCAGCGTGACTCCTGGACTAAAGGCGTCTCTGTTGGATCCTGTACCTGAAGTAAGTCTTTTGTACAAGTACAGTTTGTCTTTCAGTGCGTTAGGTTCAACTTTGTCCTGATCTCCTGTAGATCCATGACCAGGCTGACACACCTCCTCTTCAGTGACTTTGACTGGGTATTTTGCACATCTCCGTTCCTCTTGTCTGTTAGGTACGTACAGTGTCTGCAAAGGCACTGGGAGCCATGGTGAAGGGAATGGGAGAGTCGTGCTTTGAGGATTTGTTGCCATGGCTGATGGAGACACTGACATATGAGCAGAGCTCAGTGGATCGATCTGGTGCTGCTCAAGGTGAGGACAGCTGTGTGTGAATACTGAGCTCAGACTTTCTCTTGTTAAATCGGATCAGCTGCTTGTTTCTTATGTACATCAGCTCTATTCTATGCTTTTTTCCCCCAGGTCTGGCTGAAGTTATGGCTGGTTTAGGGGTAGAAAAGCTGGAGAAACTTATGCCAGAGATAGTAGCTACTGCCAGTAAAGTGGATATTGCTCCCCATGTACGAGATGGCTACATCATGATGTTCAACTACCTGCCAATTACCTTTGGAGACAAGTTCACTCCCTATGTTGGTCCCATCATTCCTTGTATCCTTAAGGTGCGTAGCAGAGGCCTGAAGAGTTTTATTTATTAGAGGATTAAAAGAAGCATCCAGAGTATTTTAAGCATAATTTACAGTAATTGTTGGATGTACAGAGACTTGTCCAGCATTGCTGTACTAGATAGATATATATAAAGGAATTTAAATTATAAATTATTTCTTTTTCCAAATTATTTGCCTGCTCTCTGTTGTTTGTAGTCACTGGTAATTTCTTGAAATTCTTTGTGCATTCACAACTCTACAGTTCATTTACTTTTCATGGCTGAGAGAGAAAACATTGTTCTGTTTTCCTTCTGTTGCTCTTGTATATTGTGCTGAAAAGAACCCCAGCTTTCACAGATACTTTTCTCTCTGTTCAGGCACTGGCAGATGAGAATGAGTTTGTGCGGGACACTGCCCTGCGCGCTGGCCAGAGAATCATAAGTATGTATGCAGAGACTGCCATTGCGCTGCTGCTGCCACAGCTCGAGGATGGCCTGTTTGATGACTTGTGGAGGATAAGGTAAGGGATAACTGGCGTGATGTGGATTTCCTGGGAAGCAAAAGCAAGTTTCTCTTTTTGGTTGTGATTTGGCTATGATGCCGTATAGCACCGAGTCTGAGAAGCCCTGCCAGCTGTGAGTCAGGTTTCCTGGTACCTGCAAAGC
>NW_010182008.1:30655-33208 GCF_000695765.1 Mesitornis unicolor
GAATGCTGGTAGTGACTCCGAAAAGCACTTCCAGGGCAGTTGATATGGCAATATTTGGGCCTCATATATTGTTTTTCATTTTTCAAAATGCTGAGTAAGTTATTGTACTCCTGTGTATGGAAATGTGCAGTGGAGCGCTCACAGCTAATAGCAGTTGCTCAGAAATTAGTTGTACTAAAAAGCTTGTGTCAGCCGAGTGCTGATTAGCGTGCTTGTCCCAGTGAATGTCTTTTGGGTCGAGACAGATACTGGCAATGTCTTGTTTCTTTGTAGAGTCCAAGCTATTCCCCAATTCATCACTTTGATATGGACATTTTCTCAGCTCCTGCCAGCCTGGAATTCATTCCTTCCCTTTCTCTGTAGCATGCTGCTGCTTGATCATATAGGCAGGCTGATCTCACATACCAGCCTGTGCAGCATTTCAGGGCTGACCTAGCTCTTTGCCTTGCATTCTGCTCACGTCTGTAGTTGATGTGCTGTCATATTTGGACAGGTACCGCCTGAATACCCTGTTTGTAACACTTGACTTGCTCCTGTTGCCAGGTTTAGCTCAGTTCAGCTCCTTGGAGATCTTCTGTTCCATATCTCAGGAGTCACTGGCAAAATGACCACAGAAACTGCCTCAGAGGATGACAACTTTGGAACAGCCCAGTCAAACAAGGTAAAGCTGTTCTTGTCTGTTGGGCCTTTTTTCTTACTTTTTTAATGAAATCAGCATGAAAAACCCTCTAGAAAGACACATTAAATGGTCGTGTATTTTGTTCTTTCTTCTCCTATAAGTTTCAGGAGTGGATAGTACAGTTTTGTGCTGTTTCTTTTCAGGCTATCATTAATGCTCTTGGTGTGGAGAGGAGGAACAGGGTGCTGGCAGGGCTGTACATGGGCCGCTCTGACACCCAGCTGGTGGTGCGTCAAGCCTCCTTGCACGTCTGGAAGATTGTCGTCTCAAACACTCCTCGCACGCTCCGTGAGATTTTGCCAACCCTCTTTGGGCTTCTGCTGAAATTCCTGGCCAGTACTTGTGCAGATAAGCGAACGGTGAGAAACTGAGTAATGCCTTCCTGTTTCTGCAGGTGACCATATAAACTAATTCCTGAAGAACACAGGGTAATTATTGCCTACAAATGGCTCCAAAGCTGTCATTAATTTAACTGTTCTGAGCATGAGTATGTCTGAGTTCTCTCTTTGCTGAAGGCAACTCTGGTGACAGTAAAACTGTTTTCCCATGGTTATTTATAATAGTAGTGTTTCCATTTCTACTACTCTGTCTATTCTGTGAACAGCAGAAGTTAACATTTGCTCACAGTTCAACTTCTTAAGTTTTACAAAACAGGAAAATAGATAATTAATACATTTTTGGGGACAGGTTGCAGCACGGACATTAGGAGACCTTGTCCGAAAGTTAGGAGAGAAGATCCTGCCTGAAATCATTCCTATTCTGGAGGATGGACTGAGGTCAGACAAGAGTGATGAGAGGCAAGGAGTCTGCATTGGGTTGAGTGAGATAATGAAATCTACCAGCAGGGATGCGGTAAGTGAAATGTGGGAGATGAAATCTCCCATTCTCTAGGTGTTTATGTTATATGCTGCAGGTATTGCAGTTGAGACAGAGTAATAGAGCTACTGCTGAACTTGTTTTATGGACTGAATTTCAGGGCCTACAACTAACGTGAGTTGCTGTTCAGGAAAATGTATGCATTTGTATCTGTCACTGAATTTAAAACATTGCACAGTTCTGACTTTTATGAGATATAATAGAAATAATCCAGTAGGCACCCGTAGAGCACTGCAGCTATTTGTGAGGATTAATCCTACTTTTCTTCCAATATACTTCAAGCAAACTGCAGTTTAGTTTCAGTTGTGCAAATGCTGCATTCTTAGCTACTGTACTGAGATGTACCTGTCTGTTGTGCTTTGGATGTCCTGTAATTTCATCTCGCTATCTTTAGGTGCTGCTTTTCTCCGAGTCCCTGGTTCCTACAGTGAGAAAAGCTCTCTGTGACCCTCTGGAAGAAGTCAGAGAGGCTGCAGCTAAAACATTTGAACAGTTGCACTCAACAATTGGACATCAAGCTCTTGAAGATATCCTTCCATTTTTGCTGAAGCAGCTGGTAAGAATTGCTCAACATTGGTCAACCACTTGATTAATGATGTTGTGGGACAGGTTTTGAATAATTAGCCTCAAGGAGAAGCAGGACTGTAGTGGCAGACCTTCCAGGGAATGGCAGCTTTATTTTGTCTCCTCCAGGGAGTCATCGTGGCCATCATAGGGAAGGTCTTGTGACTAAGGCATAGGCCTAAGGATTGCTACATCTGGCTCTGCTAGGGAATTGCCACTGTCACCTGCTTAAGTTTTTGGCCACCATGCCTGATGTGGAAAATCTTTCTGAGGTGACAGAAGAGCTTGGTTTGGGTTTGTGCTATATAACGTGAGCATTTTTGGATAGAAGGGCTTGTGTGTTGGTTATGTGATCACATGGTAAGCTGTCACTTGAAATAGGGTTTAGCTTTGTGTGTCACAAATCACCTGTCAGGTTTGTAACTTTCTCTTTC
>NW_010182008.1:33239-45187 GCF_000695765.1 Mesitornis unicolor
AATGAAGAAACATCTGACTTTGCTGTGGATGGTCTTAAACAAGTTATGGCTGTCAAGAGCCGTGTGGTGCTGCCTTATCTGGTGCCAAAGGTACAATTGGAAACAAATTCTAAACTTCAGAGCTGTGCTTTTTCTTCTGCTTGCTGCCAGCTTTCTTTGGACTGGTATGCCAAAAGGAAGAGCACAGCTTGAAATTTTCTTCTTATTTTTATGCTCAAAACATTGTCAGTTGGGTCGTGATGCATTTATACTTGGAAATTTGTCATGTTGTTGGTGAAGTGAGATTCCTTCTGAAAAGACTTTCTGCTTGTCTCGTTTTTTCTAGCTGACTACTCCCCCTGTGAACACCCGTGTGCTAGCTTTCCTCTCATCAGTGGCAGGGGACGCTCTGACACGGCACTTGAGTGTCATCCTGCCTGCTATGATGTCTGCGCTGAAGGAGAAGCTGGGGACCAGTGAAGAGCAGTTGGCAAGTAGCATGGCTCAGCTCTTTGTTGTGACAGGTTGCCTGAAGATAGAGCTTTGGGTTTACTTCCCAGCACAGAGTCTGTGTTCTCTAGATTCACAGATTGCATGTTTTAATTCAGTCCATTAGCTGCTTCAGGATGAGTCTTTTTGCCTGGTGGCATATTGTGAGTTGAAAAACGTATGCTTTGCAGATCTATTTGTATCCATATAAAAGTCTCTTTGGCCTGCAACAAGATACAGTTCTCAGTTTAGTTATCCTTGGAGAACTGCCAGAGTGTCTAGTTAACTTGGTATTTATTCTTGGTACAGAAGACAGAGATTAAAGGGCTGAAGGGAGGAAATCTCCTGTTTTGCATGCAGAGCTCCTGTACTGCATTCTGAAACATCTGGTGTTTGGACTCCAGAGAACATCCTGGAGTTGTGACTGCAGATAGACATGTACATAAATTAATGACTTAGGGATGCTAGTGACAAGAGTCCTGTTGTCTGTCTGCTGTAGATGCCCATTAGCTCAGGTTCTAGCCCCAAGCCTGCCTGGACAGCTCTAATGTGCCCACAGGTGTGCTTGCAATTACTGTTACGATGCACAGTGTTAAACTACCCGAATCAGAAAAATGTTTTCTGACAGGACCTGCAGTCTCTGGTGGGTGAATAAGTTGGAGGAGATCGAGCTATTCTAGTTTTTGTAAATTAGCTCTTCTGCAGCTGGAAGGTGACCTGTGCAGCAATCAATTTAGCAGAGTTTGGTCACTCGTTAAACGTTGAGAATTGGTTGTGTACCTGTCTGCTCCAGGACTGGATCGAGCCTGTAATGGCGATGTGACCAGCTGTTTTAAGGAGAGGAGAAATGGTTAGCAAGTGTGATGTTGTAGTATTCCAGAGATTATTATCAAGAGATAATGCTTTGGATTATATGGGGAAACCTGGGGTTAAATCTAGCTTTGTTCTAGTTGAGAGTTAACATGAAGTTAATTTGGACTTTTTAGGAAATGGCAAACTGCCAGTCTGTGATTCTGTCTGTGGAAGATGACGCTGGACAAAGAATTATAATTGAAGATCTGCTGGAAGCTACACGTAGCCCTGAGCTGGGAATGAGACAGGCAGCAGCTGTCATTCTGAATATCTACTGCTCCAAGACAAAAGCAGACTACACTGGTCATCTCAAGAGCTTGGTTTCAGGCTTGATACGTCTGTTTAATGACACCAACCCTGTAGTTCTGAATGAAAGCTGGGATGCACTTAATTCCATCACCAAGGTGAGAAGCAGCTTGAAAAGGTTACAGTGGTAAGGAGAAAATAGAAATAGCTGGTAAAGTACTGCCTAAATTGAACCTTCTGTTTTGGTTGTAACCTACGTTTACATTTGCAAATGCTGGAAAGATTTGAGAGTTGTAAGATGAGCTTGACTTCAGCTTTGTGAGCGAGGAGGCAGGACACAGGTGTCTTCCCTCGACACACCTGAGGAGAATTTACAAAGAATAGCTGCTAGCCGTGTTGCCTCATCGTTGTCTCTCTCCTGCAGAAATTGGATGCTGGGAACCAGCTTGCTCTCATTGAGGACCTGCACAGGGATATCCGAATTGTAGGGAATGAGGCCAAAGGCGAGCATGTGCCGGGATTCTGTATTCCTAAGAAGGTAAAGGATCAGAATGAGCATGGACTCATCATAGCCACCATGCCCCACCTCTAGGGGAACTGATTGATGTGACTTGGCAGCTATTAGGAGCAGTGACTGTTGGGGCATTCCAAACCTGTACGTTGGAGAGACTTTCTGTAGGTTACTGCTGCTCTTGAGTTACCCTACAGAAGACTCCTTTTGTAACAGGATCTTTGACAATCCTGTTATGCATGTAAGTCATGGTTGCTGGCTGCTTTTTGTGGGGGAGTAATGCTGGACTTCTGTGCCAAATTTCTCTGGTTTAAAAATTCCCTGAGCCGCCACCACTTTTCTCATAGCAACTGGCTTAGTAAGGCATAGAGGCATGAAATCAAACCAAATAAAAGTAGCTCTGTAAATGTGGAAGGAGGCGGCTGAAGGTCAACAGGAAATCTAGAGACACTCTTCAAGTTTGTGCATCTGGTGTATAATAGGAGCAAAAATAAGAGATAGAATCATAGAATACCAGGTTGGAAGGGACCACAAGGATCATTCAGTCCAACCTCTCAAGGTAAAAGTCTTGTTTAAATGAGATGAGTCAGCACCCTGTCAAGCTGACTCTTATAACTGACCAGTGTAGGGGAATTTGCCACTTGCCCTGGGAGATTGTTCCCATGTCTGATTGATCTCGTGGTAAAAAAATTTCTTGTGGAGTTCAATCGGAATCTCTCCAGAAGCAACTTCTGTCCATTCTTGTATTACTAGATGTATTTTTTTGCATCTTGGCTTCAAAGCTTTCTTATCTGGTTTTCATGACAGGGAGTGACTTCCATACTCTTGGTTCTGCGAGAAGGTGTTTTAACCGGTAATCCAGAGCAGAAGGAGGAGGCAGCAAAGGCCTTAGGGCTGGTTATCAAGCTGACTTCTGCTGAAGCTCTTAAACCATCTGTGGTGAGCATTACTGGGCCACTTATTCGGATCTTGGGAGATCGGTTCAGCTGGAATGTCAAGGTGGCTCTGCTTGAAACACTAAGCCTTCTTCTAGCTAAGGTAAGATTCAAAGTTTGTGAACATTTCCCATGGTAACCTTCAGAAATAGCTGTTGCTGTTTGTGTAAATACAGCTAGGATGGCTGCTGCTGGGGATTTGGTATTTAGGACTGGCACCCTAACGATTGTGTTCTTCCAGCAGCTTCTGGCCTACCAAAAAAGCCTCCAGTGCTTCCTTTTCTGGACCTCACAGAAATATTACAGAAATATTGCTTAATGCTGAGAACGCTTTCAAATTCTTAAAAACTGCCACGTAATTAATTTCTCATCTGTGTCCACCATTTCTGTGAAATGTTAAGTCCAAAGACGATCATCTGATGTATTTGAACTGAGCTGAGCTTTTATTTAGTGCTCTGTATACAAGAGACTGTTCATGGTGGTGTACAGTCTTTCCACAACGCTACCCTTGTATTTCAGTATAAAAAAAATAAGATTAGATTTAGAAATGGATAAAAGTTGCATGGTAAAATACTGTTTCGTGTTTCTCTTATTTCAGTAATGTGTTAGATCTGAATAAGGGCTATTTGTGATAATGAACTGCTGTAGCAGAGGTCATGCTCTTTTCAGGCTTTGTTTTCTAGCCACTGTTTCAGACTTGACTGCACCACTTTCCCTTCTTTCATCTCTGCTGTAGGTTGAGATTGCCCTGAAACCATTTTTGCCCCAATTGCAAACAACCTTCACCAAAGCTCTGCAAGACTCAAACCGTGCTGTTCGCCTCAAAGCTGCTGATGCTCTCGGTAAACTCATTGTCATCCATGTAAAAGTGGATCCTCTCTTCACTGAGTTACTGAATGGCATTCGTTCCAGTGATGACTCTGCCATCAGGTGAGCCGTACAGGATATCTCAGACCTTACTGCTTCTTCAGGATGAAAGAAAGGACTGGGACGAATGAACAAACTATTACAGCTGTTTGTGTAGATTTTTTTTTCCTCCCCTTAATTCTGAGAGCAACGTTTACTTATTAGTGAAAGCAGCTGACTGTTAACCAGGGGTTGTGAAATAAAGAATGTGGATGATGGGGGCTTCTGGATTGTGACAGTGTGTCAGGGGAAGCATTGCTTGATATCTGCCTGGTTCTCTCTCCTGCGTAACCCCAGCAACTCACTGCAGCCCACTTTTAAATACAAGACTGTCTCAACTGTCAGTCTGACCTGTAGAAATGCAACTGTTCTTGTATCCTAAGTGTAAAAATCCCTAAGAATTAACTTCCTGATCTGAGGATTTTTTAAAAATGTTTGGCTAGTCAGAAAATATTTACAGAATCACAGACTGATGGGGATAGGAAGGGACCTCTGAAGATCACCCAGTCCAGCTCCCTGCCAGAGCAGGATCACCCAGACCAGGTCACACAGGAACACGTCCAGGCGGGTTTTGAATGTGTCCAGAGAAGGAGACTCCACAACCTCTCTGGGCAGCCTGGTCCAGGGATCTGGTACCCTCACAGTGAAGAAGTTCTTCCTTATGTTTGAGACTCCTGTGTTCCAGTTCGTGACCATTGTCCCTTGTCCTGTTGCTGGGCACAGCCTACAGGAGTCTGGTCCCATCCTCCTGATCCCCACTCTTTAGATACTGATGAGCATTAATGAGGTTCCCCCTCAGTCTCCTCTTCTCCAGGCTAAATAGACCCAGCTCCCTCAACCTTTCCTCATATAGGAGATAATTGTAAGAGACAGAGTACACAAATGTGGAAATACTCTACCATGGAGTTTTCAGTAGTGCAGAGAGAGTATCAGTCACCTAAACTGTCAGGTATATTTGTATAATTGCTGTGAAACAAACTCTTGGAGAGCTCAATTTGTTCTTTAGGGTAAGGGGAGAAGCATTGTCTGACTGTTGTGATCACTTCTAGGGACACCATGCTGCAAGCTCTGCGGTTCGTAACACGAGGAGCCGGTGCAAAAGTAGATGCTGCAATTAGGAAGAATATCAGCACGGTGCTTCTAGGGATGCTGGGACACGACGAGGTACTGCTTCAGCCAGCTGCAAGGGATTTCTGCTGTAGACAGTCTTCGTCTTAAATTTAAAATCTGAACTTTTGAACAGAATTATTTTCTCATAAAACTTCTGGGGGAAATTGCTAATGACAGAGTGGAAAGAAACTTCCATAAAGAACTATGTGGTGGGGCATTACTGAACTGAATGTGGTCTATAAAACTGATCTCGTTAGAGCCTTGTGGTGTGCTAGCTGAGAGCCGGGTGCAAGTATAGAGATGCCGAGCCAGTCACTGGGAACTTGGAAAATCTGTGAGTTTAATGTTTCCTTAGTAACTGCGTATGTGGGGTTGACCTGCAGCTCCTCACCAGTGTGGCTGAGGCAGCTCTGAAGTCAGGATTTGCTTTTTATCTTGGGGTATTGCAGGTTTTCTCCATGTGCCCATACGTGTGTTTGTGGGTTCTCAGGGGGGTTTTGTCATTTAGTGTGAAAAAATTTTCATATAATGGCACATTCTTCTCCAATGAACAAGAAGCTAAGTTTAATACAGGGTTTCCTGTATATATAGCAACAGTATCATCTACAAGATTAAAATTATGCATCTAGTGATTTTTTTCCTTATGTCTTAATCTGTGCAACATAGACATGCAACTGCTGACAAGCTTGAAATACAGAAATGGAAAAATTCCCCCTGGGTTGTTGCTTTCGGGGTGGAGAGGAGCAGTGGTGGGATGGTAACATCAGCAAGCCAAAACACAAAAGCCTGGAAGTTTTAAATAAAAAGTACTGTGAGTTGACCACAGAGAGAAGCTCATCTGCAGATGGCTAGAAGTAAAGCTTACGTTTTAGACAGTAAACCTAAACTTAAGGTCCTAAACCTAAACTTAAGGTTCACTAAGTCTTGAGAACACATGTTTTAAAACATTCACTTTCATATTTATGTTTTTTCCATTTAACAAATCAGAATTTGTCAGGTCTGTAATTCTTCAGTCTCTGCTGGCTTTTTTGACTGTAGATTTGGCCTTAAGTTCCATTATGCGCAAGAAACTGTGAACTGACAGAAATCCATAGGCAGTAGGAGTGAAATACTACTAGCAATATTTATTTCCTCCTTCTCTTTTTATTTCTTGTCATCTTCTGTCACTTGCTCTTCTTGCTGCTTATCTCAGAGGTGTGTTGAACCCAACTGGTGTTACTCTTTCCTCCCTTTCCTGGTTAGGATGCCACCCGCATGGCCTCAGCTGGCTGCTTAGCAGAACTGTGTGCATTTCTGTCGGAAGAGGAGCTCGGCACCGTTCTCCACCAGCACTTGCTGGGTAAGTGAAGCTGTCTGTGGTGACTGGAACTGAGTCTGAAAGCAGGGCAGACACCTTGTTAGGCACTGGTGCAGGAAAGTTGTGTGGCTAATTAATTAGGTTCCTCCTCTTGGAAGGAAGAGGCATGGCTGAGTGATTGCTAGTGCTGACACAGAGGGTGGGAGGTGCCATGGATGTTCAGGCAGGGTGGATGGGAGGGCCATTCCACCTCTTTTGATGACACATTGATCTCGGATTGGCTTGTGCTAATCGCAGAGCACATCTGGTGGCTCCAGATGCCTTTAGAGAATTTGTCTCCAAGTTAGACAAAGGCATAGTGGCTGGGAGTGCTATGGGATCAGTCTCCTCTATGGGATTAAAAAGAGAATCAGCTGGTTTCAAATTCCAGATGACTTTTACAGCTTTATTAAGAGGATCAAAGCTTGTGTAATTCCAATGCCAAGCTCCTTCATGCACTAAGTGATGTGGGACTGACTGCATGTGACTGACACCAGAAGAATCTGGGTTGAACAGTACACTCACTTGTTTGTGCCTGGTTTCCGCATCTGCCCAGGTGTTCCTGTCTGGTAGCGGTGTTGTGTTCCAGCACTGTTTGTATGGCTTTAGGGAGGAGTGCAGGAAGCAAGGCATTGCTTTAGATGCAGCCTATTATTTCATTTTATGGAAGTGAATTGACAAACTGCCAAAAGCTTTCTTGGATGAGGAGGAATGGATAGCAGGAGCCTTGCTATTGTTCCTTTCTGTCCTTTGCAGCAGATGTCTCTGGCATTGACTGGATGGTGAGACACGGACGAAGCCTGGCTCTCTCTGTGGCCGTGAATGTTGCTCCTAGCCGGCTGTGCTCCCCCAAATACTACAACAGCGTTCAGGAGATGATCCTCAGCAACGCCACTGCTGACAGGGTAGGTGCTACAGCAGTGGGCGAGCTCTGCTGCAAGAACGTGTTGGCAGTTTGAAAAGGTGTGCAGGTTCTCTGGGTTACCAGACAACGGAACAAAAATCCTCAAGTACAATCTGAGGATGCTCCCTTGACTATGCAGCTTTATTGTAAATTACACAACTGTTCTGATTCTCTTTGAGTTTTCTGTGGAGATGCAGATTAAATAGTCTTCATCTGCAAAGCGGCATTCATTGGGAGTGAATCACACTTCTGTTTCCCTATTAATCATTCATGAGCCAGATTTACAAGAAGTGCAAATATTTCATTTTATGAGGCAGATTTTAAATAAGGCTGAATTAATAATTTGGTGTAGGGACCTTAGGGGCTCTGTGGGGCCTTCCACCTTCTTCCATGTGGCTTATAGTCAAATTATGACTTTTTTCCATCATGTTGCCCAGTAACATTAACCCAGTGTTTACCTGCTTTTCATGCTATGGTGTTTTGGCAAGCTGTCCTTAGCCTTCCACAGCAGCTCACCAGTCCGTGTGACCATGAGCCCAATTATGCAGGCTGTTGAACTGTGCTGTATTAATACCAATTTTTCTCTTTGTTGCAGATTCCCATTGCAGTTAGTGGCATCAGAGGGATGGGCTTTCTTATGAAATACCACATGGAAGAAGGAGGGAACCTGCCTCCAAAGCTTTCCAACCTCTTCATAAAGGTAAGACTTTTTATGAGAACTATCTGGTGTGGTCTTCTGGGATCTGAAACTCTGAGCTAGCTTTTCTCTACCAAATTTCCGCATGGTAACCCAGAATGAAAACTGAAAGCTTGGTTGCCTGATCTTGGGAATCTCTAAATCCTCCGATGCTAGGACACCTGGGTACATCCTTTCTTTTGAGGAAAGTACAGGCAGAATCACTTTACTGGACTGGAATTTGACTTTTGATCTTTCTGTGGTAAACTTCGGTTTTGATTCTTACGCATCGCTTTCTTTCCTCTGCAGTAAAAAACAGCTGGCAGAGTGGGCGGGAGTTGTCAGTTTTTTAAGGTTTTAAGGTTGCTAAAGGTCAAAGGGCCTTTGTTCAAAATGCATCAAATACCAACTCTTACCTTACCGAGTTTTGCCGCAGTACTTTTTGACTTCCACAAAAAAGACCGAGATAAAAGAGTATTGAAGCTAACACCCTTCACCCTTTCTTCAGTTCATATCTATTTAGAGAATTACCTCCAAATTTCTTTCTTTCCTGGTTTTGGTGTGGTGGTGGTTTGTGCCCCCCCTCCCCATGAACGTATCCCTCACAGCAGACAGGATCTGAATTTTTAACATTAGAGCCTCAGGATGTTTTTAATGTCTTAGGACACGGGGGAAGACAGAGTGAGAGGGGTCGTGCTAGAGCAGGAGAGCTCTTTTTATATGTCTGTAATCTTTACTGTAAATAAACATGTGTTACATTTTAAGGTCTTACATTTATTTTCGGTTTATTTGAAAAACAACCAAAGGTGCAAGTTGACACGATGCAGGTCCATTCCTCAGACTTCTTGTTTGAAATTCTACAGTTATGTACTAACTTGTATCATAGTATTGTATTAAAATACAAAATAAGTATCACAATTGTCACAGTACCTTTCTCACAGTATTAATAGTGCAGTTCACATTCAGGTGTTAGCTTTTGGTGTCTTAAATGTCTTGAGATTAAATAAAAAATACAAAGCTCTAGGGTTTTAAAATTTATTTTAAAATGCAATGCGCTGTTGAAATGCACCTTATACCCCAACCAGAGATTGACTTGGCTGTTGCTGCTGACCAAGTGTGTTTCACAGAGGTGCCGACACCATCAGCTTTGCTGCACTTTAGTGGTCATTGTCATTTCCTGAGACAGTTCAGCGAAGCATGTGACCCTGTTGCCAACCACATTTTCAGAAGTTTCCTTTTGAAAAAGTGTCTTGTTTTTAAGGTTTGATCTTCTCTGTTACAGTTTAGTCAAATCTGTGGATAACAGGTTTGTCTCTTGTGTACCTGTGAGTTGAAAAGTGCTTGCTTTTCTTGTTATAAATACTTAAATTAGAAGGAAAAAAAAGATAAATTACTACTTTAAATATCTCTGCGTGGTATGTCTGAATTAAAGTCCATCTTTGTTTCCTTCAGTGTCTCCAGAACTCGTCCAGTGACATCAAGTTAGTTGCAGAAAAGATGATTTGGTGGGCAAATAAAAACCATCTTCCCTCACTGGATCCTCAGACAATTAAACCAATTCTCAAAGCACTTCTGGACAACACAAAAGACAAAAACACCAGTGTGAGAGCCTACAGTGACCAAGCCATTGTCAATCTGCTGAAGATGAGAGCAGGTGAAGAAGTGCTTGAGGTATGAGACAGAAGGAAATGTAATCATCGGTGGAAGGCTGTGTCACGTTGTGTATGGTTGAGTTGTGCCTGGAGCCCCAGAATGTGCTGGCGGTCTCTTACGACATGGATGGAGTTGGCCACTCCTATTTGCATTTAAGCCTTCTTTGGTATTCTTGTGCTGAGCCTTGAAGAAATAAGCAGTACTGGTACTGTACAACCTGACAGTGCAGTAATACTGACATCAAGGTATTTAACATGCGTCCCGTGTTGAACATAGCAGGCTTGCTTTCAAAATGCCTTATGCCTTTACTGTGCTGTGGTTACCTTACCTAGAACTGCTCATTTATTGCTTCTGTCACTTCTGTAATCCTGCTTCAGCATCAGTGGTGCTAGAGAGAGCATTTTGGGATGGACTACTTTGGACATCCATTTCCAGACCTCTTTTCTAAATCTTTGTTGCTTTTGGATAGTTCCCATGTCTGGAATCATCAAACCAGATGAAGGAATTTGGTACATTACAAAGATTGCAGAGAAATACGGCTTGTGAGGCACTGACATTTGTTCTCGTTTTGACTGGTACATCATAAGGAATTGGTAACTGGTGTTCTCTTCCTTCCACAGTCGGTTTCCAAGATCCTGGATGCTGCCAGCTTGGAGCTTCTCAACGAAAGCTGCAGGAGGTCTCTGAAGAAGCTGGCTGGCCAGGCCGACTCTGATGAACAGATAGACGACACTATACTGACGTGATAATAAAGCTCCAGAAGACAAGAGAACACTGAACCAACCGCTGCATCAGCATTTCAACTCAAACAGCTACTTTAAATGTTTTCATTTTTGAAAATGTTAATTCTGATGGGATTTCATGAAAAGGACTCCCAGAGAGTATTTTAGTATCGAATATGCCAGAATAGCCTTAATTAGACCCACATTAGCTGAAAATTGAAAATTTGGTCCCCTTTTTGAAACAGATGTACTAACCAATACTAGTAAATTGTGGCCAATTGTGAGATGTGGCTAGTGCACATCAGGCTTAAACTCTGGTGACACCTATTTCCTTTCCAGGGTCTGTGCAAAAACTCCAGTACTGGGAGTATTGTTGGCCTTTTCCACGGACCCCGGGAAGCTGGAATAGAACTCGGTGGAAGTTAAAGTGTATTGTTTTTGTGTACTGCTAACTTGCTGCTTGTGACGGTTCTAAAGACTGAAAATCCCTGTAAAACAAAGTATTTAAAATAGCCTTAGAAATCACAGATGCGAAAGGGGATTAAATGCAGTCTGTTTAAAGAAGGAACATTTAATAAAGGCTCTGACTTTGATCCTTCTGGTGTAAACTGTTCTTTTTACAATTCATTTGTCAACAAACTTATACTGTGATTTACTTCTTGGACCTGCTTTTTCTAGGGCATTCAGTTTGCTGTGATCTATAAAAACTTTTTGCAAAACTGAGGCAAGCTAGGGTTTAAAACCAAGCCAAGACTGACATTTAATGAAATTTATAAGTAATTACTCCTATTAATTCCCAAACTATTTTTGACTGCAGACAGCTTTTTAGTTATTCAACTTGTGAAAAGTCTTCTATTTTTATGTCTTCAAAGGCTTCACAAGATACTTGGCACTTCCAACATACAGATTATTTTTTTTTGTGGAGTTGTACTGCTCCAGTAAAGCACTATTTTATTTTACCTGGCCATTTATACATCTTTAAAAAAAAATTTAATTTGCTAATACCTTTTACACCACTTGATGGAAATAGCAAAACTCTTGTTGCAGAATACGAATTTTTAGAAGGAAAAAATGAGCTTTTCATTCCATGTAGGCTAATAGGCTTATTTGTCTATGTAGGACCTCATCTAATTTACAGAACTGCACAGAAGCTGCTTGCACCTGAGAAGCCAGAGCATTAAGATTTGTTGTTACAAATGGGTGGGTGGTGCGTGGGGGGGAAATCTTCCTGGCACATCACTCTGGATGGCTCAAACCACGATGAAGGGAGACCACCACAATACCACACAGCATAAAATTTGAGAGCACGTGTAACTGCACAGGAACACACACTCTGCTACAACTCATTTGCTGATGGCTACAGCAGTTGCAGCACATGGAAAACATTTTATCTTCACCATGCTAATACCTGAACCAGCAAGATACAAGCTTGAGTAAGAAGTTGGCAGTGCTGTGCTTTGTTCTGGTCAAAAGTACAAGAACCTGTCAAAATGGTCTTGATGTTACATCAGCTCCCAAGCCTGTGGTATAGGCTCCTGGCAACAGATTTGCTGTGGAATACTGTTGGAAGGGACTTGGGAAAGTCAGCTAATTCACCCCTAACCCAAGATAGGCTCAGCTCCTGCTGAA
>NW_010182008.1:45218-48740 GCF_000695765.1 Mesitornis unicolor
ACTGATTTCCATATAATTGGTTTTCACAGCATTTACAGGTAATGGAGATTCCATGACCTGTCTATGCCATCTGTTTCCTTATATGAACTTTTCAGACTGCCAGAGCTTACCTCATGTCTAAAATAGATCCTTCTTGCTGCTACTTGAGTCCACTGCTGCATGTCCTGTTCTCACCGGCATTGACAACAGTTTGTTTTTGCAGCCAACTGCATTGTCACTTCAGTGTTCTCAGCCCTGGATGAAACAAGTTTATATTTTCTAAGTATTTTCTCAGATTTTCATGTTTTCCAACTTACACTGCTGCCTTCCATATTTGTTGCATTCTGATTCATATTTACATCGTGGTGTCCACTGCTGGACCAGGTCTTCTAGAGGAGAGCATTACTCTGCAAGCCCTACAAAACACACCGACATCTGTCCCAGCACAAGGGCTGCGTGTTCATTTTTTACAACAGCACAGTGTTGTCGACATGTTTAGTTTGTGATCAGCTATGAAGCCAAGCTACAAAATTGCTCTTAGGCTATTTATTTCCAATCTTGTATCCATGCAGTTGGCTATTTCTATAACACTGCAGTACTTCCCAGTGAGTCTTACTGAAATTGCATTCTACTTATTTAATGATGTTTATCTGCATTATGAAGGTGGTTTTGAATTCTGATTTTTGCCTTCCAAAATACTTGCAAGTCTTGAACCATCCTAAAACTAAGTATTTTGCACTAAGTTGGTAAAAATCAGAGTGAAAACTTAACTAAATGCTCTTAAGGCTCTGGCAGTCTCAAGGCACTGGAATCAGGTTCACCTGTAATGAATTAGCTCTGTTTTGGGCTAACAGAGGAACAGCAGCTAAACCATGCAGTGCAGAAACTTTTGTGCACTGAAACATGCACAAGACTTTATGCCATTCAAAAACTACTAAATAGGTTGCAAAAAGCTCAGTTCACCATGACAGGAAAGAAGAAAAAACTGGCAAGCTTCTCTGAAGAATGGCTCTAGGAGTTCATCATCATTGGCACCTTGGCTTACCAATGACATCTCGAACTCTAACTGCTTCTCCACATAAACATGTGACAGGCTACAGTTAAAAAGAAGCTTTTTAATTATCTTGTTAATTTTAGCCAATAAGATGTTTTATTATTAAGGCTATTTTGTAGTTACACCTTATATAGCAGCAAAGTGGAAAAACTCATTCATCTTTCCGAAACAGCGCTCAGTTTAGTTGTCTCCAAGGAGTAAAAGGTAGGAGCTCATCTGCACTTACGGAGAAAATGCTGATTTTTCAATTACAGCAAAGCACTGACTTTGGATTTTGATAGCTACTTTTCACTGAACTATTTATACACTGCAATATAATACATCAGAGAGAAAAAGACTCGTAGTTTTTGCTACAACATGAGAGCTGATAAATTGATTCTGCAACTTGGGAGACAAAATAGTTTTTTTTTCTCATTTCAAATGTCTTAAAAATACCAGTTGTCAGTAAAAGATAATTTTTCCCCACAACTGACTGTAATAATATCTTTGAACTGTCAAGCAGCTGTCTCTGAGTGACAGCTGAACTGCGTGTAGTTCATGATCAAAAACTAATTTATGTGAGGTGTTTAAGCTTACAAGGTGCTAAAAATTTTCATGGAAAAGAGACAAATGTGAAAGCATAAACTATTAAAATATTTTGATTATTATTTTTTTAATATGGCATAGTTTGTACTGTGTGTTAGGTAACAGCATGCTGGCTCATGGTTTTTCACATGATGAGATTTCATGAGCATATACATAAAGGTAAGAGGAGTCATTGTCACACATTGTGGTGTGACAACCCTTTTCTAGCAGGATTTCTTAGGGCGTGAGTCTGTTACATGACATATGCTCACATCTGGTAGCACTCCAGTCTCTTCCCTGCTCCACTGTGAGCTGCATCACACACTTGAGGATAATGCAGAATGAGCTACAGGGTGTGGTGTTTAAAATGCGTGACTTGCAGAGTGAATGTGAGACAGAGGTCATCTCAGTGGGTTTCAGATCTGTGGGACTCAACAAGGGTGAGCTCTGAAGGCTACAATACTTCTTTGAAGGATAAGGACAGTTTCTAATTAAAGTCACAGACATTAGCCATGCTGTTGCTCAAAATAATTTAGAGGATGAAATTTTATGCGCTGCTAAAAAAAAAATCTTCAATCCACACATGCTATTGTAGTCATACCGGGGTGATTTGGTTCCAGACATACTGCACACAAGCTGGACAAACATAACTGTGGAACCACACCACAATACCCGTTCAGAAGAAACAGATTAGAACTGGTTAGAGACAACTACCTTAAAAAACCCAAGCAGTTTTATTCCTCTTAACCAAACCCTATTGTGTGCGTGCAAAGTCTACAGCTTTTGAGTCAAAGTTAAAGGAAAAAGAAAACAAACTTCAGAAACATCTTTCCACTTATGCTTTGGTTCTATCAAAAAGATCTTCCAAGTAGGTGCATCCTACTCTTCAAGCATCTTTAGAACAGGTGAGTGTAATTATAAAAAGCATTATGAATTGGTATTTTCAAGTTAACCGTCCTTGATTTTTGTGTCATCTTTCCTTTGCCTTGGCTCAGTTGACTGTAGAGGTCTGTGTTCTTCAGTCCTAATACTTGTGTCAATGAACTGCAAACTTATGGTTAAAGTACAAATAATCAACTTAATTAAATGACAGCATTTTGGCTTGAATGTGTGCTAAAGTAAAATTACTTTTAAGATAGGTGCTACAGCTAGCACAATGCCTTTTGTTACTGGTTTTTAAATACATTTTTTGAAGAGCCTTAAATACTAGGTCCCAGGTAATTTACACATTCTACACCAAAACACTGCATTGTTGGATCTATGGAGTTCAAGTACCAGTAAGAACAAACATTTTTGTAAACAATAATCAAAACCAACACCATTCTTGTGCCATGTCTCCACCTAAAAGTGAAGATCACCTAAAAAGTGATCAGTCTCACAGAGTTCATGTACTCAGTATCTGTATGTGTATTACACACCTGTGACAGTGCTGTTTGAAATTCTGCAGATTTGGGCTGTGGATGGTGCGGGCACAGCTGTCGGTGTGTGAGGCAGAGCCACACATAGGCACATCTCGGGATGAAAAACCCCAGGGATCTAATTCCAGACTGGCCTGAATTGCCAGGCCTACATGACACACCCAGCCACTTCCTATCCCTTTCCTGGGGGCGTCCTCACCTGCAGGTTGGGCTCTGATGGGAACTGGTCTTGCAGCTGCGCGACACCACCTTCCTAGCCTTTATGCTCTGCTCCTCTGCCTTCCCAGGAGCGGAGCTGACAGTGCCTGAAAGCGTCAAAGCTTCCTGGGGGTGGCCTCGCGGCGCGTCAAAAAGCCTCATGAGACCGCCTATGGGAGCGGACACACACACCCCCCACACCACGAACTACCAGTGGCAGGGACTCAGGGCGCGGGCCCCGGTAAGAAGGCGGGAGGGCGGTAACGTCACGATAGCCCGTCCCTCACAACTCTGCCATGGCCACCGATG
>NW_010182009.1:0-8912 GCF_000695765.1 Mesitornis unicolor
ATTACCCTTCTTTCCTTCTTATCAGAGGCAAGTAATTTTGAGTATTTAGGAAAAAAAATCCTGTAAAATAAAATTAACTGAGGAGTTATTTCATAGATATTTTTCAAAAAGTCATTAAAAGATAAGAACAATATTGATAAATTCGGTGACAATTTTCTGCCTAGGTTAATATGGGTTTGATATTCTGGCTCTAATGCAGCACAGTAACATTGCCAGAACCGTTATCAAGATAATATGCAAAAAAGTCTTCCACAAAATGAGAAAAATACTGCCAAAGTCTATGACATTTAACAGAAAATGAGATTTTTGCACTGATAATTAGGGAGAAGTTATAGATGGGCTAATTGATTCTGACTAGATAAATTGTCTTTCTAAATTTAGAGTCTTCTTTCTGCACAGCTGTCTCCATTTAGGGCTCAGGGCAAGCTCAGGGAGCAGGATTTTCTCTCTATTGTCCCCCACCCTCCCAGGGGAGGATTAAAAAAAAAAAAGGGAATAGAGAAAAAGATGCTTCACACAAGGTTGGAAGTTAAGACTGCAACAAATTTAATGAAAACAACAGAGGAAAGAAAAAGGCAATTAATAAGAGGCAAAGGATATTTAACTATATACAAAACCCAATCCCAGTAGTCCCAAGTAGAAGCATCCAAGCAGTGCCTCGTGACTGCTGTAACTCGTCACCAGGGACCACAGTTGTGCCGGGGAAGCAGATGGTGGTGGATGCCAGAGAGCGGATGGTGGTGGATGCTCCTGAGCATGTGGAGGTAGCCCCAGCCATCCCAAGATGCCACCAGAAAACTGCCCCAGAAGCCAGAAAAGCCAGCGAAAAACCTCAGGCTTCCTCATTTTCTCAGACTGTGGCTGGCAAGGGGAGGAAACAGTACTGATCTCTGACCCCCCAGATTCCTACAGGCATCACCTGTCCTTCCCTTTCAGGCTGTTAACCCTTAAACCGTAACACCAGCATGGAATGTAGTTGACATGTCGCACCACAGGGAAGCATGCCATTTGTGTGTGGGTGAATGACCCAAGTCAGCAATACAGTCTTCTGGGATTATTCTCAGTGACAGTATATACACTGCTAACAACTGTCACTGCTGTTGGAAGAACACTATGTTGAAATTCTTTAAAATTTTAGTTCTAGCACAGTTTCACACAGAAATTCCAGTTTTGTGTTAGGAGTACGACATGTAGTATCACACCAACCCAACCTTAGCAAGAAGGAAGCAGGTATTTTTGTGTTTAGCACCCTTTCACTGGTCAGTGATGCTACTTTATGTTAGTTATTTGGCAGATTTCCTTCACAGTCTCAGATAAAGCCGCTTTTCCTGTTTTGAGGGCTCCTGCTTAAACCCCTTCATGTTTCTGGGGGCTGTATTGAGTACATAGCCAAGGCATCAAACAGTGCTTGTGAGGTTTCACTTGTTGGTCAGTTTCTTCATACAAGGGACAAGTGCCAAGTCTGTGAGCCATTGCTATCCAGTTGTCCTCGACAGGTTATAGGTGATCTTGAGAACACAGCCAAAAGAAGGTGAGAAGCTACCTGCAACAACTGCCAGGATAGCAAGTCCTTGCTGGAGCAGGGAAGTAGCCATGGCTCTGGTACAAGAGGCTTTGCAGAGACTTCAGCTGGGAAACCATCACACAGTCTGAGCTGGAGATGGTGATGTCCTCAGGAAAGGAGGGGAAAAGAGAGACAGCTGCACCAGAGATAAGACTTGAGATATTCACAGTATGTGAAAACTTTGTATCTAGTTATTTTCTAAAAGACTATTTACTGACAGATGTATAAATATATTTCTAAAAACTGAAAACCACTACCACTTCAAGACATGTCTTATTCAATTACATTCCATCAAGTCAAGTGGAGAGCTGACAACATCTGACATATGCAGAAGGTTGTGGTCAGTGAAGCAAAATGCTAAATGTCAAGAAAAAGATACAATAAATCTGAAATCCGTTCTATCACACAGAAAGCAATATTAACAGTCAAGGACATCAAGTTAGCTATTGCAAAATCTTTGAGAAATATACTGTGTAAACATAACTGTTACCACCCACCTAAGTTTATTTTTATAGATTTATTTTCACTCAAGGATATTTAGTTAGTTGAAGTCACCTGAAAGAATACATTTATTACTGATACCTTCCCTTTAATTTGCTTCCATGTTTCCAATGTCCAAGGAAAATAGTGGTGTCTGCTGTTCCTGAAAAGCAGCAGCAGCAGCCATTGCTGTGCAGCAGAGCAGGCAGTCAGTTAAAATATTTTCTTTTCCATGAACAACACAGTAAAAAAGTTGATGGTGGAGATTACATGAAACCTGATGATCCACAGTGCAAAACCCATAACTTTCACTCTTGCCTTATATTACTAAGGGTGCAATTCGTGCTCCTCGGTCAATGAACTTGCACGTTCAAGTTGTCATGGATATAAGGTTTTGTGATTAATTTCAGAAATAACTTCACAGAAGAAATTGTGTTTAGAAATCACAGCACAAATGTAAAAAGCAAATGTTGAACACAAATATTGTGAACACTTGTTGCTGATATCTGTAAGATCTTTTCACTGGTGAGAGTGGATCCAATTTTGTTCTTACCATGCATTTTCCTAGTCTAAGCAGTTAGAAAACTCCTAGCAGCACTTTTCAAGTATTACAGAAAAAGTACAGGTTGTTTTCTCAAGATGGATTATACTGTGGTTTGTTTTTTTTCTTTTCTACTAACATCTTGGCATTTTCCATTAACTGCAAAATTTAAAATGAAAAAGCAAGTTAACAATATGAAGAAATGCAAAGGGAACATTTCTTTTATACACTTCTTGCAAAAAGTTCTTTTTATGATGAATATATTTATATATAATCAAGATCATTAGATCAGGAGCAATAGTTCAGTAAAATTAATTTCCATTTTCATAGTGATATTAACTAATTTATGTGGTCTTCTCAGCAGCATCATTGTAAATGAAACCTAAGATTCTAATAGCAAAATTAATTTCCATAACCAGTTACCCTGTAGAATAATCCAACAGAGACATAATCCCAGATTATTGGAGATTGCAGACTGCAGGATTTTACATGAAATGAAGAAAAAAAACAGAACTTTTTTTTTAAAATAATGTTATTCTATATGCACCAAAAATATATTTAAAAGTTGTTAAGACAGGTAAACTTAAAAGATTTTAATTTTACAATCTTCACTATTACCAATCTTTTCTTTTACTTAAAGGCCAGTCTAATAAATTTCTTTTGCACTCAAAATGCGAGATTTACTGCCTTACTTCACAGATTGCTTTCGCAAAAATACTGTAAAACCCACAGTGACAAATCACATGATAATCATCTTAGTTTAGATTTTTCCCATATTTCAGAATAATTTATTTCTATGTGCTTAATACAGTTGATAAGATTTCATTTTTGGAACCAAATAAGTCAGCTACATCTTTAATAAAAATAACTTCTTATATATTTTAGATTACTTTTTTCCTCCTAAATGTCTTTGAGATTAAAATATGTGACAGTACAACTTGTTCGTACTGTTGATTGTCCAGGGACAGATTTAAGACTAAAGTAATGTTGGTAAGGATTTTGGAATAGAATTTGGAAGCGTGTAACAAATACTGCCATTCCTAGTGCTGAGTCACCACAAGACCATAAGATTTGTGCTAGACTTACCAACTGAGGAAAAACCCAAGCAGTCTAAGATAAGAAAGATAAGACAACACTTTAGAAACATAGTGCTTTTCAGATTATGACTACTGCTTTACAGGGCAGTACACAGTGGAAGAGGGAAGTGGTAGATCTTTTCCCAATTTTCTGTTTGGTTTTTTTTTTTCCATGTTGTATATAATCTTTATCTTTAAATGTCTAGAACAGAGATCAGAAATCAGAGAATTAATCTGTAGTGAATAAAATCAGGCTTTTGATTCAATTCTGAGAAGAGAAAATAAAGACTTTAAAATGGAATTTGGCATACTTGTAAAAAATAATTTAGTAAGCATCTGTTAGCAAAAAAAAGTGAGTGCATATATACCAAAGACATATAAATTGCATGTTATTACAGTAACCCTCTCATGTTTAGCACCTCTTATTTCATTCAGACAGAGTAGACAAGTCCTATTACCCCTCCTCACAAACAATTATGAAGGGCAGAGGACCAAATGACACAGAAAATATGTAATAAAGTAAGACCTTTAATTGACATAATGTAGTGACTGGATTAATGTTTTGAACACTGAACTTGATTTTACCAGGCTATAGAAAAAGAGAGAAGCAAATTACAGCTGTGCTCCAGCTCTGGGTGGACCGTAGTATCACAAACACTTTTTCTCCCCAGAAATATGACACCTGGAGGTAGACTGCTTTGGGCTATGCTTCGGAGGTGCACTCTCAGCACTCTCAGAGCACACTAACTCTGTGCAAACTGCCCTTTGTGCACAAGTTGACACTTGAGGAAAGGCAAAAGCCGAGAAAAATTAATTATGGCTAAGACACTAGAGCAAGTAAACTGCAACTGCAATTTGAGGTACAATCTACAGGTAAATGAAGACTTGTATTTTCAGGGCTTTTTCTTTTTAAGCCTGGATGTTCACATAGTTGTATGAGCCTCTACTCAGAAATGAATATCCTCTACTAAGCGGAAGAGAAGGACAATACACTGAGCAGGTAATGGCTTCAGCTGTGTATGGAACCTGTCAAAGGATAATATGGCATAGTTTATGGTCCTGTATGTATGTGAGAACCAGATCATGGCTGGTATGAGCAGCTGGTTGCTGTTGCCGTGCTGGAGTAGGCAGCAGCACATGAGCTGTGAAAGTCAGTGTGAAGGAGATGGTGGGTGGAGAGATGGAAATGCTGATACTGTGAAATTTTTTTATCCATCCAGGCAGCCACTGGCTGTAACACAAGGAGCATGGTTTGAGGATGCTGCAGTGTAAAATCACAGAAAACATAGGTTGGATGACATGTCTGGACATCATTCAATCCCACCTGCTGCTAAAAGCATAGAAAAATGCAAAGGTATATCATGTTGCTTTTCCAGTCAAATTGCCACATCTCTTAGGATAGAAGTTCTTAAGTGGCACTTGCCACAGTGGATAATTTTGATTTTTGAATTTTAAAATTCCCTTGCTGTAACTTGAGCCTGATACCTTTCATCCTGTCACTGTGTTCTGCTGCCTCCTGGCAAGTATGGCTCTACAACCTCCCATACAGTAACTGAAGATAGTAGGAAGATCACCCCTCTAACTTTTTCTCCTTAGGACTGAACAAATCCAGTTCTCCCTGTCTCTCCTAGTAACTTCTGTGCTCCAGTTCCCCAGCCGTCTCAGTGTTCAATATCTCATTTGTACTGGGAGACCAGAAACTCAGCATAATGGTCCAGTTGATAGTTTGTGAGTAGGGGAAGATAATCACTCCTTTAAACCTGCTTCCTACACTTTGCCAAAGCAGACCAGTATGCAGTTAGCCATTCATTACTGCAAAGTCCCTTTGGTGACCCATATGCAACTTGGTCTACTAGGATTCTTACAACTTTTTCTTCAAAGTCCCTTTCCAGCAGCCAACCTGAAGTTCATACATCCCATGGGCATGACTCTGCATGTGTCTTTGTTGAATTTCATGAGATCCCTGTCTGCCCATTTCTACATATTATTGAGGTACCTTTGACCTCAGTCGGTTTGTCTGAGCAGCATTGCTCTCCAGTTTATCTGCTGCTCCCCACAGCTTAGTCTCAATTTGTAAACTTGCCAAGGAACTACATTCCATCATGTAAGCTGCTAAGGATATTAAAGAGTACTGATTTCAGGGTCAGCCCCTGAGTAATGCCACTAGTAACTGGTTGCCTGACAGTTGACAGTATCCTTTGAGCATGACAATCTAGCCAGTTTTCAACCCACACATCCAGTCTGTAGCTCCTCAACATGTCTATGAGGATGTTATGAGAGACCATTCTTAAAGCCTGGCTAAAGTGAAGGTAAAAAATATCTCCTGCCTTCCACCCATTGAAGGAGTCAGCTAACTCACCAGAAAGGGCACTTAGGTTGGTCAGGCACAGTCTGCACTTCTTAAATCCAGGTTGGCTCTTTCCAGCCTTGTTCTTTTTGGACACTTTTTGCATAAAGACTCTGTCTATACTTTTGGGGAGCATGCAGTGGAGCATACCATTAAAATTCAGGTACCCCTGTATCTTCTACCATTCTAGTTACCTCAAAGAGTATATTACTTTTACATATCAATGTGCAGGTTTCACAAAAAGAGTGATCTCATATCCTGTAAAAGATGCTTTTTTTACATTCTAACAGTTGGATGGTTTATTTTCAGCACAGAATCCAGAGCAAGACACACCATGTACATAAGAAAAACATTCACAAAGCATATAATCATTTTTAGACTTTCTTAAATTGCACTTGGAGCCCAGCCCAATGATTGAAAAGGCAGAAATTTTTTTTAAGGTTGAATTCAATGCATAGCTTTTTCTTTCTTTTAAAAAAGTGCTGTTTTTCCCATGCTTGCTTTGAATTGGGTATTTTGCCTTAATGCTCTGTAATTTTAAACATGGACTATCACTGCCCCCTATTTAGTTACAAAATTGTTTACATGAGTTGATTTTGCCCAATTAGACTGTGCTGTTGGCATATATAACTCACATTTTGTTAGAATAATTGGGCTGGAATGTTTTAGGGTTAATGGCTTTCATAGTTAAACAAAGCATTACTTTCCTTATCTGCAATCTGTAACAGCTCACTGGAAAAACAGAAACTGAATTTCATCTAGCAGTGGGATAACCCATATATTAAAATAGCCTTCTTAGAGAGAGATGAAATGTGGAGTTCCTAGTTTGCAAGAGATTTATTTCAGTGTTTTGCAATTTTGGTTGGTCCAATTTGGCAGAAAAATCTCCTCTCCTCTCCCCTCCCCTCCCCTCTCACAGCACAGCAAAATCAAGTGCTTAATCTAGATAGAGATGTTCTGGATGACTTGTGCCACACAGATTTTCACAGGTAGGAAGAGGAAGACAAGCCTAGAAGGTGTTCAAGTCTCATTCTAGGCTAACTCCAAGTCTCACTTATTTAGGCCAAAACAGCATGCAAAGGGAGACAGGCTATTATTAGATAATCCTATGATTCTAATAATGTGCATGTCTCAGTATCAGCTGACAGTATACTCTTAATGTATGCACAGAATTCTAATTATTCTTAAATTGCTTTTTGGAAATCATAGCCATCACAAAATACAAAAAACCCCAACCAACCACCCAATTAAATTCTGGGACTCATGAAAACATATTCTCTACTAAATAGCTGAATCTAAATATTTAGGTTTTGTGTTAAGATACCTATGGAAGCCATGAAAATTATACATCAATATTTGCACTAACATAGCGTTGTCTGAATTTGCCACCAAAATTTTTACTGGAGACAAGAGTCCAGCAAGACAATATTGATTTTACTGAGGCAGCAATGCTAGACAGAATTTAGCAACTCAGCGAACAGGATTATAAGCTTCGACATATACACTGTGCACTTCACAAAATGGTTGTCCAAACCAGCCAACTCTAAAAAAGGAAGAGGTGTAACAAAATACAACAGTTAGACAATCTTTTGCAAAATTACTATTGAAGACAAATAAATAATATTTTAAAATATTTCAATTTTTTTATAAGGCTGTATACTGAAATGCAGAGACATATTTCTGTTCCATGGGGGAAGCCTTTAACATAATGAAGTGTGAGAGAAGCACTGTAAATCTCCATTTAAGTAAACCAAAGAAATTATGAATAAGTGAATGTAAGATTGTGGGATATTAGAATGATATCATATAATAACATTTCTAAATAAAGTTTCCCTTATTATTTTTCTAGCTTTTAAAATTACTTTTTATAGAAGTCAGAAGTTTTCAGAAGCAAAAACAAACAAACAAACAAACAAGAGTTGAAGAGAACACTATCAATTCTCACTGAATTTCTGAATCTTCACTGAATTCGCTGAATCTTCCCCTTAGAATCAGCAGCAGCTTATCTAGAAGAAGCAGGAAGAGGTCATAAATTTACTGTTCTTAGTCTAATCCAGAGTAGAGGGAAGAATCAGACAAGCATATGGTCATGCAAACCAAATAACCTGTTTTCGGGTCTGACTTAAAACTGAAGAAATATTTGTGTTCCGAAATCTTACATGGTTTAGAACAATTGCGTCCCTCCAAGGAAAATAAAAGATAGCTTCTCAAGGCAAACATTTCCATTCATTATCTTTCAGCAAACTTGTCAATATAATGCATCTCTGGTATTAAATAATCTAATTCAGATTACAATTAGAGCATCAAATTGTCCCTGAAGTGAACCCTGTTCCACACCAGGACATTTGTGCAAAATATGAGACAAAAACCAGAAAAATTATTTGGGCTGTATTGTGGAAGTTACTCAGGTGTTCTTACCCAAGTATGCTTATTAAACCCAAATGAATTTATGAACTTATGTGTCATTACACTTTGTCTTTGTAGCACTGCCTCAGCTTCTGTGCACTTTCTTTTTTTTAATGTGTCTGAGAACCTGCCCTGTTCTTTTCTGTCCATTGTTGCTCATTCTGCCATGTTTTTCTGAAATGCCACACAGATACTACTCCTGAAGCAGGCAGCATAAAAGCTCCACTTCTGACAGCAAAGCTGGGGTAATCCTACAATGGGTCATTAGGAAGTCATCTGCTTTAGACTTGAAAAGAGCAAATAGCTCCAGCTAAGCTTGTATGGCAACATAGCATAGTCCTCACCATCTAAAGAAAACATCACTACCCTGGCCCATAAATAAATGCTACTTTGTACACTTGCTATACTCACTCTGTTAGGAAAACTGAATGTCTTTCTGCCTTAAAAGAAGGAAGTCCTTAAAGTGATAAAGAATGAATAAATTACTGAGTTGATCTG
>NW_010182009.1:8943-19546 GCF_000695765.1 Mesitornis unicolor
ACTGTAGACATATTATATTAACAAAATAGTTCAACTTTATTTAAACCTAGCAGAATAAAATACTCTATATTATTTTATCCCACATGAAATTCTTTAGTTTCAAGTTTAGTTTTGTTTGCTGTTGATTTTATATCATTTTCCAAGATAAATGCTGCCTTCAGTTTAGTAAGAATGGCCAAAGGTTTCGTTTCATTTTGCACTTATCAGAAAACTGTCAGAGGGTTCTATTTTAGATGGAATGAGTAACATCCTGTTCTTGTGCACTAGGCTACATTTTTTCCTCAAAGACCTTTCACTTTGTTATGGAGGGGAGAAATGGTTAATGAAACTGAAAGTATGATTCCCTTCCTTTTAAGTAAGTGCTGGTCTATTCTTTGCTGTTATAATGTATTAAGCTTGTGAAACCTGGATGTTTTACACAGTAGCTACTCTGGAAGGGAAACAGTATTTCTACTCTTGTGCTTTACACAAATGCAATACCAAGGAATGACATTTTAAGCAGCCCAAGTGGTGAAACAGCTGCTATCTTTAACATGAGTTGCCGGGAAATCCTGCAATCATAGTGATATGAGATTACCAGATTACAAATTGTTTCTTCTTCAATAAAAAAAACAAAAGACCTTTTTTACTAATTCTTACCCAGACTAAATAATTTCTTGAAATGTCAGTTTTGTTGTATTCTGGATGTCTGCCAAAGCCAGTGCCAGCTTGGGAAACTCTGACCCATTTTTGATGTTTCACTTCATCATCAGTTCAGAATTAGGCTGCTAGTGTCCATTTGATAAAAGAGTCGTCTAGATTTATAAGGACACATATTATAAAAGGGAACACTGGGCTCAATGTTTTGGCATAATTTTCATTCGCAAAATGATATCTTTTTCTGCTCTGTTCAATTATGTCAGGTGACTGAGGGCTTTTTGCAGCTTGGCAACTATTTAATTAAAAACATGTTTCTATCTAGTGAGATTTTACAACAAAGGAAAGTAAGAAAACTCTGTAATTCTGAAGCTAATGCACACCACTGAAATTAAAGGTTTGTATAAAGCTTTTTCTCCTCAGGCTGAGGCAGTGCACAGTGTCTTTTATCAAGGAAACATCCAACCTTGTTCCCAAACTCTCCCAGATCTTGGGCTAACCTCACGGCTGGTGCCACCTGGAGGTCCCCATGGCCCCGGCAGGAAAATTGCTGGGTGGGCTTTGCAGCAAGACCTCTTCCTAAGTGGCCCTAGAGGCCACTTCTGCCTCTACTTTTTTCCTACTCTTTTCCTAATCTTTCCCTTCTCCTTTTGTAGAGCATGCATGTCCCTTGACCTGTGGCCATAAGATTAAAAAATGTCCCTGTGCTTCCTTGAAGTTCCTAAGGTCCTGGTGCTCCGTACTTCAGAAAACAAGAAAGGATATTTCTCTTCTCAGAGTGCTATTTGTTAATTACATTTTTAAAATGTGATTTAACTGCTTCCTCAGTTGCAAGAAAAAAATAAAAAAATAAAGGCAAAACATGAAAAGAAGAAAGTGGAAGAAGAAATCTAGAAATATCAATAAATAGAAAGGATTTTTTGGAAACATTTTGGATAGCAATTCACTTAAAAATCTCATATAAAACCAATGAAAATAACCTAAAATAAAACAAAATATTAATATTTTCTGTCCCTATGCTTCCCTTTATAGTACTTTGTTTCTGTGTGAATCATTATGATTACTTGCACCTTACAAACATGAGTGAATTCAGAATATGTAGTAAATGTGGTCACTCCTCTATAAAAGAACTATTAAAATGGCATGTTAGGAGATACAAGCCTAGCAAAATTCATTAAAAATAAACAAAATATCTCCTGTTGAGCAGATGCAAAGTTTTTAGAGCTGGATTATGAAAAATAATCATTCAGCCCAATTAATTTCAGTGGCTTTTTTATTTTTTAAAGAGTATCACAAGCTAATGGATGATACTAGCTGAAGCTTTCTAGCTATTTTCCTTCCTTATACCACAAGATTAAAATACTATATGAATCTTAATTAATTTTTTCATGTTCTAGAAAGAACAGAAAGTGTAGACATATGGCATTCTCACAGAATTGTTGGCTTTGAGGTAGAGAACTTGTGGTCTTTCATGCAACTTTTCATTTTAATTAGTGCTGAGGCTTTGTGACTATAAGAAAGCACTTTAACTGTGATGGTTATAACAGGATTCAATGTGTACTGCTGCTGATTCAGTCTAGTTTGGAGATAATAAGAACAAGTATAATTTTCCCATAAAATGGAATTTCTGGTGCTGTAATTTTGAGACAGACAAGTTCACTAACTGCTGGTAGTAACATATATAGGTACAAAACTACCTTATGAAACTAAAGAGATATTGTGATTAAAGAAATATTTGGTTATGATATACCAGATACAGCTGATTTATAGCTGAATATAGTTTAATTACACAGCATAGTAGTGTAGCATTATAGTATTGTAGTGCACTTTTTATTTCTTATGGCTTTAATAACATTACATTTAAGCTATTACTACTGGTCCTGAAATATTGCCATTTACATTTGGAGGTTAACCTGTGACTGTTTTGCATCAAAGAGGAAAAAGGTAATAGAAAAAAATATTTTCTTGTAACAGATTTTCATTTCAAGAGTGAATCATTTGATAACAAACTGTTCTGAGACAAGTAGTTGTGAATCACCACCCATTAGCACACTTCAGCATACTCTCTTCAACTCTATGCCTATTTGTAATTGTAGACTAAGCTCAGAAATGACATCTGCATATATCAGAAAAAAATAATATTTGGGGATATGAAATGATGTTACTTAATTACATTGGTCTGAATTGGAAAACCCTTAGAAACTGGTCTTCCCATCAGCTCTTGACTATTCCTTGCAATATCCCTTTTATAAGTAACCGAAAGATTGAACACTTCAGATGAACTTGTAGGAATATTTTTGAATGTTTGAGAAAGGGATCTTTCCATATGAGTGGGACTCCTGGCATTAAAAACTGTCGCATATGCTCAAAGCAGTGCGTTGTTCTGCAAGGAGCAGATGTGCCCAGCCCCAGCAGATCATAGATGCTGGACTGGGGCTAATACATTACCAGCTTGTTGAGAGAACTACCTCAGCATGAAAGCAAGTCATGAAATGACTGCAAAAGCTGAATGTGAATTGAAATGTCCAAGTTGTAACTTTATTCAGAAAGTGAGAGAGAAAAAAACATCTAGTCATTGAGAGGATTCTCCTTAGCAATTAAGTAAGCTATTTTGCATACAGGTAATGCCAGTTTAATTGCCTATTGGGCTAATTTCATAACAGTATTTTCAAATGATAAATTGTTTGAGGGTAGGCATAAAAATGTCAGGCATCTTGAAGGCAAATCCTATCCCTGTGAATAAATGAGCTTTTTGTTCAGATTAAGGATGTTGCAAGGTATTATAAATTTTCCTAGTCGTGCTTTGTTTTTTTCATTAAAATATTTGGGTTGGTGGGATCAAAGAAATGTTTCTTCAGTTCAGCTTCAAAGAATCACTGTAAAATTTAAAACATGAAGTGTAAACAGGCTTTTTTGTTCCTTCTTCCCCAGAAAATCCTTCTCCCTTTTGGATGGGAAGCAGTGCTCTGAAAGGACACTGTTCCTCAAGCTTTTATATTTAGTGACAGTGTGTATACCCTTGTCATCTAATGCTTCTAACAAGTCATAAGAACTGCCTTTGGGTTGACAGAGTTAATTAGGCTTTCTGAGTTAAACAGCGCTAGTCTGTCCCCTGAACAATTAAGATCTAAGAATATGATAAGGGATAAACTGGAACATAAAATATGAAAAGGCCATGTCAGAGAATACTGTCACATAAAGTCACATCTCAAGTGACATACAAATTCGAGCAGGATTAATTCATTGAATCATGGCAGCCATATAGCAAAGTGATAATTGGAAGACTAGATCTCCTCAACTTCATATTTCATACAGTTCAACATTATGACTTTTTTTTCTAGGTGCAACACTGCTCTGGTTAAGATAATATCTCATAGAAGTCTGGTCATGCAGGGGGCTTTGGGAATACAGAAGAGGCAGCATAGGCCTTTTGCTGCATAAGAAGTAGTAAAAATCTCTCTTTAGTGCAATAAAGAGGTCTGACTGTTCTTTCTCACACAAATTTTACATTGAAGCAATGTCACTGAAGTCAACTAGAGACACATCTATGTAGTAATAATTCATATGATGGAGTGAAATTTCTGGACAGTTTTTAAAATACAGAAAAGATCTGCAGACAAGGATCTAGTATTCTGTTATAGAAGAAGAGAAAAGAAGGCAAAGAAGAGAAAAGAAATATTCAAATATCACACTGTTACAGGGTATAGCTCTATAAGTCTAGATACAAGTGTATTTAAGGATACACAGTTTTGGCCAAAGCATCTCAATAGCCTCTTTTCAAAATATGTCCAGTGTAAACAACTGAACAGGCAAAAACAATAAAACAGCCTTGGTTTTTGTCTTACATGATACCTGGCTTTTATGTGTCTGATTCTGCTGAATCTGTGAGCTCTTGAGAAGATGGGAGACGCGTCATTCCCCAGCACTGAGTGTGGCTGCTTTACAATTGACTGAAGTAGAAGTCCACACAAACATCCTTGCTTGTTCCTTTGAAACTCATGATTGAGGTCAGCTTTAGAGGTTGTGGGCCAAGCTGATTGCAAATGAATGATTGAACCTCCTACTCTGTCCCTTATGTGGAACACAACTCACACTTTTCAGCAGCATTTTCAAAGACTGTGGAGGGTCTTGTTAAAAAGTATCATGAACTCCTGAAATCACAACAATATAGATGCTCTTCACTAATAGTTTGTATTTCAATAAAAGCATCTAGAAAACTCAGAAATTCTAGATGCCCTGACACCCTTATACAGTTTTACAAGACTGTGGTCAGTCAGATTTTGCCAGTAGTGTAAGATTTTGGTGTATCTTGAAAGTACAACCAGCAACATCTCAAACACAAGACTTTCTCTCAGTGCGAGTCTTTCTAAAGTCAGTGAACCTAGATCTAGTCCCATTGTAGAGAACAGACCGAGAGAAGTCATTAAGTTGTGGCATTAGCATCTGCTAGGAGGAATGCAGAATTAATCCATAGACAGCATGCTTCTGTTCCATAAAAACTTTGAAATGGGAGGCTTGACCAATTTTAGCTTCTACTACACATAAGCATGAGAGGAAAAAAAGACAGCATTTCAAGGTACCATAAAACAACATCAGTAGCAATTAATAGTTTATAAAGAGTGTCTCTGAAAAAGAAGTCAAGAAAGGAGACTATTAGTTATTTGTTCTTCTTGTAATGAACTGTAATACAGGATTAGTTAACATTTCACTGAAGAGGAATGAGTAAATGAAGTTCAGTTTATGGTTATACTCAGTTAAGGATATGCAGAAACCAATGTTTTCCCTAGTATTCACAAAGTGCTTAAAAAGTCCAGTCCTTTATTCCAAGTATGTCTATTTTACCAATAGAACAAACAGTATTTTTAATGCTAGCAAAAATGTTGCTAAACTATCACAAATTAGACTGAATTGACAAAATTGTACCATTATTGCTGTTGTATCATTACTGTATTGTGCTGCTCTGTCTAACTTAGGGTTTAACACTTTTTGTAAATAATGGTTAAATGTGCATAGATATTAATCTTTACAAAAATGCAGATATTATTTTCAGGTAATAGAAGAAGTCAATATCATTCTGGGAGAAGATGATCCAACTCTTCAGAAAATTATTATTTTCCAAAGATCTTCCTCTGTCCTAAAAGACTGTCCTCACAACTATATGTGCCACTTTTACATGAGTTGGAAAAGCAGAATGACACCGACTACACAGTGTGCAGGTTGTTCATTCCCAAATGTAAAGACAAAGTAGCCTTTTTTTTCAAAAATTTAATGTGTTGTCCTTTAAAATATATAGATGTGTGCACAATTGAAACTGCTTCTAAAAGTTCACATGCGCCGCTGAGGAGGCGATCACACAATCCTTTGCCATATTTTCATCATGAAGGATGTCTTTGCATTTCTGTAATGCCGGGGAGGCTTTTCTTCTGCAGTCTTTCACGAAACACTGCTCTTGAAAAATGAAAGTCACTTTTGCTATCAACTCTGATCTACTTGAGATCCAACCATGTATAAAGCTTCAGCCGTATATTAATTTGTTCATGCTCAACTCCTAAAGTACAGGAATCTTCTTTTGTTGTTCTGTTTATCTACATTTACTGAATTGATGATTATAATAAGACTACCACAAAATGCAAATCAAGATTTTTTCCTTCTGCTAAGATTGTTTACTGACTCATTGAAACAGTCACTGAAAAGATTGAATAATGACAAACAGCACAAGACAAAACATGTATCATAACAAAAGTTTTAAGTGGGTTATGTACCTCACCACTTTTATTTGTGAAGCTGTTATTATATGTTCTCAGAAACAAGGTCAGTCAGACCAATTGAACCAAAGGTTTTTCTAAATCTTCCCTCAAAAGGGTCATCTTTCTCTCACCATGCCTCAGATTTCACACTGGGAACAGAACAAGATCTCAAAGGATAATGCTGGGGGGGGAGGTGGAGGAGGTGTTCAGAAGATCACCTCTGATCCTACTGACTATTCTCATGTATCAGATCTGTCACATCTGGTATGACCTTAATTCTGCTACCATTGGCTTAAGACACCAGCAACGCTGTAACTTGAGGGTGACTATTGTCAGACAAAAGAAGAATATTACTTTAAACTCAGTGTTTTACTTAAAGCTTCTCTTTCTTCTTAATTCCCCCCAGTTCTGGTTAAACCTCCAGTGCCTTAGGTTTAACTGATTAGTGAAAATCCATCTATGAAGGCATATCTGTCGCTCTGACTTTTCTTTAAATTTTGCATAGCATGTAAGAAGAAAAAAACCCACAGACAAAAATCAAACTTTAATCAAACTAGCATGACAGAGCACTTTGCAAATTCTCTTTTCCATGGAAAAGATCATTACAAACATTTCAGAAACATACGTAAACCTGTCAGTGGATAAGAAAATAAGTGAATGGTTGCATCCAGAGAGTAGTGGTCAATGGCTCGATGTCCAGACGGAAGACAGTGACAACTGGTGTCCCTCAAGGGTCTGTACTGGGACCAGTGCTGTTTAATAACTCCATGACAGTGGGATTGAGTGCACCCTCAGCAAGTTTGCTGACAATATGAAGCTGGATGGTGAGGTTAATGTGCCAGAGGGACGGGATGCCATCCAGAGGGACCTGGACAAGATGGATAAGTGGGCCCAGGTGAACTTCATGAGGTTCAACAAGGCCAAGTGCAGAGTCCTGCACCTGGGTCAGAACAATCCTCATTACTGATACAGGCTAGGAGGTGATGTGCTAGAAAGTAGCCCCGAGGGAAAGGACTTGGGGGTACTGGTGGATGAGAAGCTGGACATGAGCAAACAATGTGCATCTGCAGGCCAGAAGGCATCAAAAGGAGCATGGCCAGCAGGTCGAGAGAGGTGATTCTGCCCCTCTACTCTGCTCTGGTGAGACCCCACCTGAAGTACTGTGCCCAGCTTTGGAGACCCAACACAAAAAGGACATTGAAGTGCTGGAGCATGTGCAGAGGAGGGCCACAGAGACGATCAAAGAGCTGGAGCACTTCTCCTACGAGGACCAACTGAGAGACTTGGGCTTGTTCAGCCTGGAGAAGAGAAGGCACTGGGGGACCCTTATAGAGACCTTCCAATACCTGAAAGGTGCCTGTGAGAAATCTGGGGAAGAACTGTTTACAAGTTCATGTAGCAATAAGATGAGGGATGATGGTTTTAAACTAGAAAATGGTAGATTTGGGTTGGATATTAGGAAAAAGTTTGTCAGTATGAGGGTGCTAGATCACTGGAACAGCTTGCTCAGAGAGGTGATGGAGGTCCCATCTCTGAAGATATTCTAGATCAGGCTTGCTGGGGCTCTGAGCAACCTGATCTAGTAGCAATGTTTCTTGTTACTGCAGGCGGGGTAGACTAGATGATCTTTAAAGGTCGCTTCCAACCCAACACATTCTATGATTCTGTCTTCCTAAAAGACATAAAGAAGAGGTCCAGAAAGTTTAGGGTAGATACACACGAATAGACATGTGTCTTTTTAAAGGAAACATATGGAAAACAATCTTTTTCTTTTCCATAAAAGTCTGTTTAATTTAGCCTGTGATAAAACCAGTATACAATTTAATTCTGAATATATTATCTTTCAGTGACCTTTAAATACAGTGATATACTTGGTCACCAGCTTTAGGAGGAAAGCTCAGGTCCAACTCAACTTGTGGAACCACAAGTGTCATGGTATGTAGGATCTATAGCAGCATACCACCACTTCTGTTATGCTACATAATGTCTGTATTCTTGTCTGACCCCTACACCTAACGGTATTCACTAAACTCATTTGTGCTCCTCTTTCTATACTCCTGTCTGAAACATAGTAGCTGGCTTTACAAAAATTTACAGTGAGGTTAGTAAATGGGGTCATTTTCAGTGAGGTGATTGGTGTTGTTCATGTATGATTAATCATATAAAAAAGTAATTTGGAAACATAGGAGTTTCCACTCTTTATTTGTTATGGAATACACACTCTTAGAAACAGTACTTGTCTATTATACTTTCTCAGGACAGGAATATTTAATTAAAATATGCACAGCCTATTCTCAGGCACATAATATCAGACCATATGTTTTAAGGCTGTACATGCAAAAGTACTTGCATAAAATTAAGGTAGCACACAATGGCATTAATGGTATTTGCACTCCAGCTAATAGTAACTGTCTAGTCACAAACATCACATTTAAACCTCTGATAATCATTATATTAAATGTGCTTACTTATTTAAGTGATAAGTAAAGCTATATAATACATTTAAATAGTTCAACACGATATGCTAGACTGTCTTTGAGTTTAATGAAAAGAATACAAAAGAATGATGTAAAATTACAACATAAAGTACATTTTTAATTTCACCTTTATTTCAAAATGACCTTCAGCATAGTACCTACTGATGCATGGCTGTTTAGGTATACAGAACTAAAGGGAAATGAATAAACAATGCATGCATTTACATGTCACTAAACAGCCCTCTGAGCCACTCTTTCTCTTAATCTTTGTCTCTTTGCTGCTAGATGGTGTTCAAAGCCTCTTACAGGAAAATGAAGGAAAGAAAATAATTAAAGGAAAAACATGCAGTATGTGGCATTGAAAATGGAGTAAGTGGAGAAGGAAAAGGCAGCATATGTAACCATTGGGGAATTGCTGGGCCAGTCCCTGAAAGAAGTCTGGCACACTATCAATAAACAGAAGCAGTGCAATAGGGAAGAGCTCAAGCCAAACACCTTTGTGTCCCACCTTACCAGCAGCTGCTCAACCTGCACACCTCAAGACTGACAGCAAACAGAGCTTTAAGGAAAGCACTAAGCACTTCTTTCAGATCATGGTCACTGCTCCTCCTGCCCCTCTCTGAAGCAAAACTATGGCTGAAAGAATGGGCAGTCTTGCCCGTGCTGTCCTTACGCATTTAGAAGGCAACACAAAGAGGAAAGAAAGAGTACATCACACACTGCTGGTGACTCCAGTAGCTGCAGCTGAATTAGCTTTCCAGCAGGACTTAAGTCAAGCAAACAGAGGCAGCACATACATTAATTCTATAAATAACTGGCTACTGATGTGATTTGCTCTGACTAGCTCACTTCACAACAAGCATGGCACATTATCTTAGCAAAAATTTTGTAAGATGTTGCAGGAGAAACCCTGACGGGCAAGAGAAAGGGAATACCTATTACTGTTGAAATACTGTATACAGCGTAAAGTAGAAGAAAATAAGAACCCTGCAGACACTACATTTTCCCCCACATCCTTACTATTTCTCTTAAAAGCATTTACTTCTGTGAAATAAATAAATAAATTAATTCATAAAATAAAAAATAAAATTAAAAAATATGTAAAGCATATTCTGTTAATTCAATTGAGTATATTAATTTTTAAAAACCCACATGAAACTGCAAAGCAGGTAAATGTAGCTCTAGGCCTCTTTTTCATTCTCTGATTTCTACTGCATTCCATGAAACCCTTCAACTTGCAGTGTTAATCACATCCTGAAATAGGTACCTCTGCCTCTAAAGAGTTGAACTGGACTTCAACTTATAATTACCAACAACTCAGCAAAATGTGCAGAAGAAGTATGTACTGACAAAACACCATATATGCTTTAGCATGATGTAGCCTTCTACATCATCTAATCAATCTTTGTATCTGTTGAGAGAGTAAAGTTTTGCTACTTTTAGGCCAATTTTTTGTGTAAAAAAAACCACGAGTTCCTTAAAACGCCACTAACATTATATGTGTGTAAGATTTTCCAGACGGCTGGATCTGAATTTCTGGCTCCCCACTTTGTACATTAAATAGGTAGCAAGCATTATTTCATATTTAGTAACTCTCTGAGATATGTCTTTATTCAGTTAATGACTTTTTCTTACACATGCTATTGTGGTAAGAGGTAACAACTGAAACTTTTGTCCCTTAGTGCTTTCAGGACTTTTCTGAGGAGTGGCAGGGTTTTTTCTTCTTTATGCTGGCTGCCTTTT
>NW_010182009.1:19577-23402 GCF_000695765.1 Mesitornis unicolor
TGCTGACTGCATTTTGTGACATTTGTTACTGAGTAAATAAAAATGCAAGTGGCATTTTGTTTTCCTGAGGACTGTATGGAAAATGCAGATCTGGATTTTGAAACCTGAGTTCATTTGGAATAGAAACAAACATTTCAAACTTATTTAAAGCGGAAATTTTGCAAACATGTAACTGTGTCGGCTAAAACATTTCATTTTGATAGAATCAGATTTAACAGTGTTTCACACTTCTGGGATTTTCCACCTCCTTCTGAGGTACTGTTTTGGTAAAAGTAGCATCAGCCTTTCATAAAGGCTTTACATGTCAGCAGAACTTGGTTGAAGAATAAATCCAGTGAAGCTTCTCAGATGAACCTCCAATACTCTTCAGTCTGCAGACAGCTTTTTTGTCTTTTTTAGAATCACATTCCTTCCACAAGGATTACCGAAAGAATCTATGAACTCTATAGGAGAAAGCTTATGTAAAGAAGTAGGAGAGGAAAGACTGTTTCCAGCAATACTGGGAAAGAATTGATTTGTCATAGCAAGTGTGGATGTTGTGTGAAGGAAGGAACTGACTTAAGTGAAAAAGTTACATGCAAAATTTTAAGTTTAAAGTAAGTTTCTCCAAAAGACCATGCCCACATCTTTTAATGTTTGGAAAGACTTTCCAAGCACAAGCTTAGGTTATATAAAAACTCTAAAACTGAAAGAATACAGAGAATACCCTTGTTTTTTCCTATGGTTATTTAACACAGGTGCTTTGGGCTAACAGTAGCAGTGAAGATGTGATTCACAGGACTCAAAATGAGCTGGCTTGCGCAAACCCAAAGTCTGTTTCGGGGTTGGTTAGCCACAGTGAATCCAGTATTTCACCAGTATGCTGCCCTAACTAGTTAAATTGAATCTAGCATGGACAGCTGTCTGTTACAGCCATAACTTCAGTAGCAGAATAGACATGCCCTTAATTATCAAACTCACCTTTTTTTTTTTTCTAACTAAGCAGGTAATGAAATACAGTTATTTACTCTTAAATTATTTTTGTATGTGATGTACTTGTACATAGTACATCAATCATTTAGGACGCCATGGAAAGCAGAAGTTTGTGTCCAGTCACATCTAAGCAAGTAGCAAAAAAGAACTGAATTTTAATTAAATTCTAATATAATTGAATTAATAAAATTTAATTAAAATTTATAGATATTTAAAATTTAATTGTAAAAATTGGTTTAGATTTTGGAGATACTGAGTCATATATTTGTACTTTTTTAAACTTAACATTTATAACGATGGTGTAAAGACCATTTTAAAGTTCATGAAAATATATTATAGGTATGTCAGTTAGCAAACATTTAATAAAAAATGATTAGCAAAAGTGAAATATCTACTGACATTAAACAGAAATTTTGGTTCAAGCATGGCTGCATGTTCACTATGTATCCATATGCACACATATTTAAACAAAGTAGGTCCTTCAGAAATCCAGTTTGATGCTTCTCACACAGCAGTTTTATTTTTTGCATTTCAACTGTACCTCTGAATCGGTGTAGCATGCTGAACCCTACTGTACCAGCTTAGCATCCTCCTTCATAGTCATTTTTTGGTTGCCGTCTGTGGTGAGATATGGGTCAAAACTTACTGATTTCTCATAGGTCAAAATCAGATCCAATGTGTCTGTAATTAATTTCAATTAGTTCATGTTTGAAAGGGGTGGAAGGAGGAAAAGTATCGTTTACCAAAGGCAGCTGAGGCAGAACATACTAGAAACTGCCAGTATGCCTCTGGGAAAGGAAAGTGGAAATGGCATTTAGCAAAAGGTCATAACTAAAGCAGGTCAGATATCACTCAATTTCTATTTTGCTTTTATTTATACAGAAGTAATGCTTTGACCTTTTAGGACTGGATGTTTAAGTCCCATTATTAGGCTGTTGTCCTTGAAGCTGTTATTCAGTGTGGGCTACACAGCAGCATCCCCAGAACCAACTTTTGATCAACATTATTTTCTTTTGTTAGCATAAGCTAAGTGCAAGCTTTCTAACCTGGTCCATCTGAAAAACTTCTTAACATGTTAAGCCAGTAAAAAACTGGAAACCCTTCAGTGATGCTAAATTTCTAACACAGAAGCTGAACCAATTAGCTGAATATAGCCACTGAGCTGAACACAGCTGCTGTTTAGAAGCACCTTCATTTTCTTCTATTTATTCCTCTTCCTGAGGGCATCTCACTGAAATCTTATACACTATGACACTGTAGGCAGAAGTGTAAGCTTTTCTTTGTAATACATAGCCACTACCTTCTGAAAGGCACAGTCTCTCATTTGAAAGAGAAAAATGTTTTTGTCATCACTTGAAATATCTAATAGCCAGCATTTTGTATAGAGCAGAAACATCAGGTTCTTGAGGGTGCATATTCAAATAAATTATCTTTTTTAGGCTTCCTCTGTTGGCCAAATTCACCTGAGTAAACCTTAAATAACTGGATTCTGCAGGGATTATTCATTCTATTTGTCATTAAATTAAAGAGAGGAAGTAGATATATTTGTTGTGCTCCTTAGAACATAGGCAAGGAAAATAATGCCAAGCAAAATGTAAAGAATCTTTAACAAACCAAGATATAATGTTAACTCAAGTGCAACCCAAAAGCATAATCTGTTCAATTTTATGAAAATTTTAAATCTAAGAACTCGCATTTTTTACAGTGCTCAGTAAAACTGCTTCTGACACTGCATCAACCTCTGTAGTCCCTGTGATAATAAATGACTAAATAAGGTATATATTCCTTATTTTCTATGCATTCCTTATTCCTATAGCTGAGACATTAGCAAGCAAGAAATGTGGTAATTGGGCTAGAGCCTAGCAGGAACACTCAGAAACTGAGAGGAAGGAACTGAACCTCTTTTACCTCTTTAGTCTCAGCTTGGCTTTCTGACCACAAACACATCCCACTTCTAAAAACATCCAATATGCTGAAATGTATGACTTAGGTAACAGAAACCAGAGTGAAAGGCATGAATTTCCCTGGAAAAATAAAACCAAATGAACAAACAGATAGTCATGTGACTTTTATCTCAGCTTGACAAAGCAGCGCAATCAGTTTGCCTTCATTCAGCAATAAGTTGGTCTGTCAAAGTTTTTTCTTTTTTTCTCTTTTGCTCTTCCTTTTAAAGATGTGAGGGTACACTTACTAGAAAATATTATTATGTTTTTAAAGCGATGCATTCTGAAATTCATGCTTAGGAAGAAAATAAGAAAGGATATGTTTTATTTTTATTGTGGTTTTGTACAATAAATAGAAATGTTTTTCTCTAAAGACATAATATTGACATCCACTCTTATACTTTAAATTTTTGAAAGTAAGCACAAGAAGGACTTTGCTAAAAAATAAACAGAACAAACTGCTTGTTGGTATTTAGACAGTTGTCTTATCACCCAGTGATTCCTCCCCACCCAGAGAAGGGAATGGGGAAAAGGAAAGGAGAACCATGGGTTGAAATAGAAACAAATTTAATAATATTATAGTAAAAAAGCCCAGTATTAATAGCAGTACTGATATAAACTACACAAGGTTTTACTCAGCCAATATAGTGGTCACAATGAGTTGGGTAGTAGGCCTCAAAAGCAGAACAATAGTTGAGACCAGGGAATGTGACTTTGAAGGAAAGAGAGTCATCACCAGCAAACTCCACAATTTCTGGTGAGCATGGTGTTTATGGTATGGAATAATTCTGTTGGCCAGCCTGGGTCTGCTGCTGTGGTTATCACTCCTCTCAACTTCAGCAGCTGGTAACTTACTTAGCTAGTAACTGCTAAAGGCCTTGATCACTGCGTACCTATGGTCTCCTGTGGC